>NW_015165276.1:75954-78932 GCF_001447785.1 Gekko japonicus | reverse complement strand
GCCGACCCGGCCCCCCCCGCCCCCCCCCCCCCCCCGGGAAACGCCTTACCTGATCATGACGTTGGGCACCACCAGCTCATCCACCAGCTGGGAGAGGCGGCCGCGGACGGCCTGGCGGTTGCGCAGGCGGACGTTCATGGCCACCGACTGCTCCTGCAGCGTCTGGATCTCCCAGCTGATGCTGCTCAGGTCCGACTGGAAGGAGCTCAGCATGGCCTCCATGCGCTGCGGGGGGTCAGAAAAGAGGCGGCTGGAGAACGGGGAAGAGCAGCCGCGGGACCATCCCGCCTGCCGGCCCGGGTGGAAAAGATCGGGTGCCGCTGAGCCCAGCGATGCCGACTGACTCACCTCCAGGACGGCGTCGCAGGCCGTGATCTGTGTGTGCAGGGAGGCGATGTTCTTGCTCTCCTTGATGTCTGGACAAGGCCGCTAAGGAGAAGTGTCGCTTGGCGGGAGCGCAGCGAGACACCCGGGCCCGTAGCCACACTGGGGCATTCCGGGGCCCCGCCCCCTCAACGAGAAGCACCGCCCCACAAACAGCCATGGCAGGAACCTTATTTTTTTGTGTGTGTTTCCCAAAGGCTCATGGGAATGCTTTTGAAAGTGTCTCAGTGATGACCCAGGCACTCCACATAGGGCTGCCAAGTGGGGGCGGGTAAACCCCCGCTTTGGAGGCCCGATTTCCGCTGCCGCGGAATCGGACCCCGGGGGGAACTCCGCCCCCAGAAGCGCAACGTGGCCGAAGCGCAACCTCTGGTGACGCAACCACGAAGCGCAACCTCTGGTGACGCAACCACGTCGATCACGTTGGGGGCGTGGCCCCTATCGTCGGAGGGAAAACTCTATGGTTTTCCCTCCAACAATTGGGGCCACACCCTCAACGTGATTGACGTCGCACGTCACTTCTGGTGACGTGCAGGCGACACACGCGCGCTCTGCGCGCATGACGAGGGACGGCTCCCGGAGTGCAGCGAGGCTCCCCCGCCGGTGAGTAAAATTCACTTGGCAACCCTAGCTCCACAGCAGGACTGGGCTAGCAGAAAGGGGGGGATTGCTGGGAGATGTATGGAAGACTCCCCTCCAATGTTCCCTCTAAGCTGAGTTAGTGTGAGTTAGCTCACAGTATTTTAGCCTCCAGCTCACACATTTTTGTCTTGGCTCAGGAAAGATGGCTCCAGAGCAAACTAAATCATGCAGTAGCCAAATCACCTGCTCACAACTTCAATGTCAGTAGCTCACAAAGTAGAATTTTTGCTCAGAGGGCTCCACAGCTTAGTGGGAACATTGCTCCCCTCCTGAGCATTGTTCCCTCTAAGCCGAGTGCGTGTGAGCTAGCTCACAGTTTTTTAGCCTCCCGCAGACACATTTTTTTAGGTCTTAGCTCAGGAAGGGACCTTTGCCCACTGCTGGTGGCGTTGTGTTCATGTAAAGTAGTTCTGGCATGATGTCCTGGCCCAGTGGTGGCGAACCTATGGCACGGGGGCCAGAGGCGGCCCTCAGAGCCCTCTCCGTGGGCACGCGTTCCATCGCCCCAGCCAGGCCCAGACCACCATTAAAATGTGGAATTCTCTGCCAAATAATTTTACGTCAATGAAAGCATTTGGGATTGCTTCCCTTGCTTTGTTTGGATCATCTTAAGTTAAACTGAAACCTCAGTATTCAGGTTTAATTGCCGTGTTGGCACTTTGCGATAAATAAGTGGGTTTCGGGTCGCCGTTTAGGCACCCGGTCTCTAAAAGGTTCGCCATCACTGCTCTAAGCTGAGTGAGTGGGAGCTAGCTCACAGTTTTTTAGCCTCCGGCTCACACATTTTTGACTTAGCTCAGGAAGGGATGGGGCTCCAAAGCAAACTGATTTACACAGTAGGCCAATCGCCCGCTCACAACTTTAATGCCAGTCGCTCCCAAAGTCGAAGTTTTGCTCACAAGACTCCACAGCTTGGAGGGAGCATTGGTCACTGCGTGTGTGTGTGTGGGGGGGAGGTCTTTGTGGATTTCCTGGCATTGCGCAGGAGGTTGGACTAGATGACCCTGGAGGTCCCTTCCACCTCTACGATTCTAGGGTGTTTTCCATCATCTCCGCCCTGCTCCTTTGAAGGGGAGGTTGCATTTCGGACCTTTGGCGTGCAAAGCCGGATACTCCCCCGCGGGACTGAGCCGTGACCCTTTTCCCTCTCGAGCATATGGAGCAGAGGTCCATCAGTGGCTATTAGCCACAAGGGATAGATAGGGGCTCTGGGGCAAGGGATGCTCTGTCTTCTTGGTGCTTGGGGGGGGGGCAACAGTGGGAGGGCTTCTAATGTCCTGGCCCCACTGGTAAACCTCCTGATGGCAGCTGGTATTTCTGGCCACTGTGTGACACAGAGTGTTGGGCAGGGTTCCCTCTAAGCTGAGTTAGTGTGAGCTAGCTCACAGTTTTTCAGCCTCCGGCTCAGCCATTTTTGTCTCTGCTCAGGAAGGATGGCTCCAGAGCAAACTGATTCATGCAGCAGCCAAATCGCTCACTCACAACTTGAATGCCAGGAGCTCACAAAGTAGAAATTTTGCTCACAAGACTTCACGGCTTAGAGGGAACACTGGTATTGGGCTGGATGGGCCTTTGGCCTGATCCAACATTGGCGTCTCTTATGTTCTCATGTTCTTAACGCTCCCTCTCAGCTGCGGAGTCCTGTGAGCAAAAAGAGTTCTGTGTTGAGAGCTGCCGGCATTGAGGTTGTGAGTGGGCGACTGGGCTGCTGCATCAATCCGTTTGCTCTGGAGCCACCGAAGCCCCTGGCCCCAAGCCCAACCCCCTGCCCACTCCCACTCCCCCAGCTGCGGATACAGTCCTTGATGGAGGCGTTCTCGATCTGCTGCAGCTCCAGCTCCACCTGCTTGGAGTACTGCCTCAGGTCCACCCCCTGCAAGGCCAAAGGGAGGGAGGAGGGGGGTCACCGAGGCCCCAGCCAAGCACCCCGCCCCCCCGCCCCCGCAGCTCCT
>NW_015165276.1:57709-75944 GCF_001447785.1 Gekko japonicus | reverse complement strand
CCCGCCCCCGCAGCTCCTCCCGGGGCGCACCGTCTTCAAGGCCTCCTGCACCAGCGCATCTTCCAGGTTGGCTTGGATGTGGACTGAAAGAAGACAAAAAGAGACTGGATTCATACCCCAGGGCCCTTCCCTACCAAAGGAGTCTCCGAGCGGCTCACCATCCCCTTTCCCTTCCCCCTCCCCACAACAGACAGACACCCTGGGAGGGAGGCAGGGCCGAGAGAGCTCTGACAGAAACGGCTCTTTTTTCAAGGACAGCTCTTGTCAGAACTACAGCTTGCCCAAGGTCATCCAGCCAGGTGCAAGTGGAGGAGGAGTGGGGAATCAAACCCGGCTCTCCCAGATTAGAGTCCACGCACTTGACCACTACACCAAACTGGCTTAAGAAGAGAGGTGAGGTTAGATTTATACCCCGCCCTTCACCCGGAGTCTCAGAGCGGCTTACAAACTCCTTTCCCTTCCCCTCCCCACCTGTGAGGTAGGTGGGGCTGAGAGAGCTCTTTCCAGAACTGTCCTTGGGAGAACAGCTCTGACAGAACTTGTAATTGACCCAAGGTTACACCAGCAGCTGCATGGGGGGGGGGTTCTACCGGTTCTCCCAGATTAGTGTCCATGCTCCTAACCATGACACCAGACTGGCCCAGGTGAGCGATAGGTGAGCCCGAAGCCCCTCAGCCTCCCCACCTATAACCTAGATTCCCTGCAGGCAGCGCTGCTGTGCTAAATGTGTGTGTGTGGGTCTTTTGGGACACAGCAGGGGCAGCCCACGCAGAACCAGCCCACAGTGCCTTCTGGGGGCGAGTCAAATGCTCAGGAAGCCTGACGGGGAGCAGCGGGGGAGCGGCCCAGCGGTTCCTGCCCTGGGAACGGGGGCGGGGCAGCAGGGAGACACACACACCCCGCCCTCTCTCGAGCCATGTCCGCCTTGCAAAAAAACTCAGCACAGAGGAACACGGAAGGGAGGGGGAGAACTCACTGTCCACTTCGTCCAAGATGAACTCCTCGGAGGTCAGGTCCAGGTCTCCCAGGTTCAACTGTAGCGTCTCCTCGCCATGACCCTACCGGGCAGGGGGAGGGGGAGACACAGGGAGGGGAGCTGAGATTAAACACTACCTTGCAGGGTGCGGGGGAGGGGAGGAGGCACTAAAAAGAGGGGAACCGTAAGGGAAGCCTTCCTGGATGAGGCCCGTGGCCCCTCCAGTCCAACACTCTGTCACCCCGTGGCCAAAACCCAGGTCCACCAGTGGGGCCAGAACTCCAGCGGCCAGGCGGTCAGCTACCACCCCAGTCTGGCCTCCCCGCCAGGTCCAGATCTCCCAGACGAGAGTCTGACTGGCCGTCCAAGAACAGATAGAGCTGGGCAGGGGTCATTTCCTGCAGGAGCGCACAGGCGTGGAGCTCCGGCAGTAAAGAGCCCAGGGGGCGGGCACATGCAACAAGCCCTGCCCCCTGCTCCCAGCAGCCCTCAGTCAGAGCAAGAAGCAGCCAGGTAAGTTGCAGAGGGGCCCCCCCGGCCCAAAACAGTCCAGTGGCACCTTTAAGACCAAGTTTTATTCCGGTACAAGCTCTCCCTCCTCTGCGAGGACAGATCTGCACGTCTCTCCCCCCCCCCCAATAGCTAGCAATCCAAAGCAGTCCAGTGGAGCCTGAGTGGTGGGTGTTGCCTTCTGACGCACTTCCGGTGATGTCAGGGGGTGTGGCATATGCAAATAAGTGATGCTAATGAGTTGTGCTAATGAGCTCCTGCGCCTCTTTTTCTACGAAATGACCCCTGGAGCTGGGTGTCCTCCGCATATTGGTGACAACCCAGTCCGTGACTCCGGGCAATCTGGGCAAGGGGTGTGTGTGCGCGCGCATATTTATTTATTTATTTTATTGTATTTCTACCCCGCCCTCCCTGCGAACGGGCTCAGGGCGGCTTACAAAGGGCACCGTGTGCCTACACATAAACACAAGACAATCAGTTTAACACGATAAAGTGCTCACTAGTTTCAATCTCTCAAGACAACAAGATGGTATCTCAGCAATGTTCTAAAGCAACGGGACTCCTTCCCTAAGGAGGAAAAGGTCCCGTAGATGTTACTCCTCCCCATCCAGCGGCTGTCACGGTTTGGTGTCCATAGGGCCATCCTCTTACCCCGTTGGTACCAATATCACTGGTGGTGGTAGTAGTGGAGGCCCCTACTCAAAACCCGGGTTTTTTCCCGAATTTTTCCTGTTTTTTCCCGGGGCCTTCCCATCTCCAGATGGTACCAGGTGCATATCAGGAGAAACTTTTTGACAGTCAAGAGTTGTGCAACGGTGGAATCAGCTGGCTGGGGCAGTCTTTAAGCAGCGGCCGGGCCAATACTTGTCAGGGCTGCTCTAGGGCTGATCCTGCATGGAGGACGGGGTTGGACTAGATGGCCTCTAGGACGGGGTTGGACTAGATGGCCTCTAGGGACCCCTTCCAACTCTCTAAGTTTCATTCTGGTATCCGCTTCCGTGTGCAGGGCAGGAATAAGCGGCCGCACCGGACTCTTCCTCCTGCTAACGACACAGACTCACGCGCCCCCTCCCATTCTGCAACAGCCCACCACCGCCCCCCTCCCACTACTCTGCCGGGACCGGAAGTGGGGGCATCTCAGGGACCGGAAGTGGGGGACAGGTACGCGGCCCTCACCGTTCCGCCCGCCGCCACCTCCTCTTCCTCCATCTCGCTTGGACGCAGCGGCTGCCGCCTCCGGCGTTCCTCTTCGGGACCCGCGACGGCGGCCATCACGGCTCCGTCACCGGCTCCCTCCTCCTCCTCCTCTTCCGCGACGACATCCGGGGGCTCCCGGAAAGGAACGTCCGGTGTTAAGCATTACACAAAGGATTGAGACTACATGTCCCAGAATGCCTCGCGGTGCCAGGCAGGCCCGGGCGGAAGTGGCTAGTAGGAATTGCGCTTTTCTCAAGAGAGGGGTGGGTTGAAGCTCCGTCCTGGGAGGAGCTCAAAAAAAGAGGAGGAGGGGGGAGACTGGATTTAGCTTCGCGTTGACACCGGGCACTGCCACTGCCCCCTATACAGGGGGTGGTGCGCCGGGTGATAATGTCCCCCGGAACTCTAAGTTTCGTTTGCTGTTTTCCGCACGAGCGTTTTAGGACAGCGCACCGGAATAGATATTAGAAATATTACACAAACGCAGCGCTTCTTCCGCTACACCCGGAAGCGCCGAAGAGTCCAAAATAGAGGAGGCCAGGCATGCTTCCGGATCGCCGGAAGTTGTCATCCAGTGGGAGGGAAGTATAACTATATTGCGGCGCCGGCCGACTTCCTTTTCCGGCTACCGCTGGAGCGAGAAAGAAGACCGCAGCCATGGTAGGTGGCGGCCTTGGTTGGTGGTGGGGGGGGGGCGAAGGGGATCCGCGGGGGGGGGCGGCCGCCCCCTTGCCCGGGGGGGACCCACAACTGGAGGTGGGAAGGAGGGATCGTTGCCCTGGAGGATTCCTGCCTGCTTGGCAGCTTTTAAAGGGACAGCCTGGCTTTTTTGTCCCTCCCTTCAAAGCGTGCAACCCTTTTGGCTTGCAAACGGTGCAAACGCCGTTTATAGGCCCGGCCTTTTGAGCCTTACAACGGCCCTGCAAGGTAGGGCGACATTGTAGTGCTGCCCTGCTGCGAGACGTGGAGGGAAGCGCCCAAAGGCGGCGGGGGGTGGTGGGTGCCGTTCAGCAGCCCCCCTGTTGCCGGAGGGAACACGCGGTGCTGGGAGGGGGCCTCCTTGTAGACGAGCCAGGAGGCGTCTTCTCAGCACGGCCAGCCTTGCAGGGTTGTTGTGTGTGCAAGCCCTGCGGCACTGATATGGCCTGGAGTTTAGTAAGGCGGCCCTTCCAGAAAAGGAGGATGCCTGCCTGGGTGATGGGGCCTGGTCTGGAGTTTGGTTTTGTGTGGTTTCTTTTAAACATATATTGAATATTTAATAAAAATTCTTTTTTAAAAAATGATGCTTGGTCTGGGGTGCACCTTTGCGCCCCCTTGGCCACCCCTGAAGCTCTGCCCACTTGTGGCCATGACCAATGCTAAGCATCTGGAGCAGAGGTCCATCGGTGGCTATTAGCCACAAGCAATGTTCCCTCTAAGATGTGGAGTCTTGTGAGCAAAGATTCTACTTTGTGAGCTACTGGCATTAAAGCTGTGAGTGAACGATTTGGCTACTGCAAAAATGAGTTTGCTCTGGAGCCCTCCTTCCTGAGCGAAGACAAAAATGTGTGAGCCGGAGGCTAAAGAACTGTGAGCTAGCTCACACCAACTCAGCTTAGAGGGAACACTGGCCACAAGGTATAGATAGGGGCTCTGGGGCAAGTGATGCTCTGTCTTCTTGGTGCTTGGGGGGGGGTCAACAGTGGGGGGGCGTCTAATGTCCTGGCCCCACTGCTGGACCTCTTGGTGGCCCCTGGTATTTCTGGCCACTGTGTGACACACAGAATGTTGGACTGGATGGGCTTTCGGCCTGAACCAACATTGTTCTCTTATGTTCTTAATGCTCCCTCTAAGCTGTGGAGTCCTGTGAGCAAAAATTCTGCTTGGTGAGCTCCTGGCAATAAAGTTTTTGTGAGCGACCGATTTGGCTCCTGCATAAATTAGTTTCCTCTGGAGCCCTCCTTCCTGGGCTGAGACAAAAAGGTGTGAACCGGAGGCTAACAGACTGTGAGCCAGCTCACACTCACTCAGCTTAGAGGGAGCACTGCCCGTGATGTAGTATGAGTGGGAATATAAAGATTTTTATATATAGGTTTTTTTCTTCTTGATTGTTCATATTCATATTTCTCTGGTTTTTATAGATTTATCCTTTAAGTAATATTTTATTAGGATGTTAGAAGGGCCCGTTATATAGAAGGCTTTTCCTCTTGTAGGTGTGATATTGTTAGCAGGCAACATAATAGCTACAAAGTTCCTCCTCATTTGACTTCATTGTTGACATGGAATCTAATATGTACAACAATGACCCACACAATCTTCCGCTTTGTAGGAAGAGTGGGGGTATAGCGGCCTTTTCGGTCCAGATATCGTTCCTCTGTTGCCTGAGACTTCAGAGGTTTCTGGGAATGCTGACACTGTGGGGGAGACTGACGATTTGGGATGTATGATTCGGTGTGTGAACCTCTAGTCTTTTGCATTTCTGTGCTTTAGGGGTTCTGAATGTCTGACAAGAAAAATTGCAGGGTTGCCAAATAGTTAAGAAGCAGTTGCAAAAATGCGGCCCTTGTTTCCGCAGCACAAGGACTTGGTCTTTGCCTTCTGAGAGGTAGGGGTGAAAAAATAAAAGTTGAAGGCAGAAAATTAGTTCTGTAGTAAAGAAAATAATGTGTTATTTCGATAGGAAAATTCACGCGGGCACAGTTGCTAGTACTGCCAGCAAGTCTGGATGCTTACATAAACTTTGTAATATGGAGAAGGCCGAATTATTTAATGACAAATGTATAGTATTGCCAAGTTTATATTTAAACAAAAACAACAACAACAACAAAAAATCCTGCCGATAGTCTTAGATAAACCCTTGTCTTTCCTGTCACTCCTTCCGAAAGGCTTGTGCTGTGCGCACTCCTGGGCACGGAGCGGTGTCTGTTCCAAACACCCCTGCCGAGCTGGGTCTCTCTGGGACTTCCAGTACTGTCATAGAGATCCTTTTCTGCAGAGTGTAGTTGTTCCCTTCCCCACAGAGAGATTTGTGGGGGCTCGTTGATCTTGCTGCCATGTGCTACGGCGAGCAAGGGCATCCGCTCCTCCAGAGCCAGCTTTCTGTCACGTTGGGGAAATCGGGATCGGGTGGCTCGAGCAAGCGAGCCCAGGGGCACCAGGGGGAGGTGCGGTTTGCAAGCACGTCTGTCCTTTGGCGAGGGCAGCGGAGCGACGTGCAGTATTTTCTCGTGTTCCGATGCTGTCGGCCTCTCCGACTGAGCCGGTCTGTCCCCTTCCTTCCCGCAGTCTCTCGTGATCCCAGAGAAGTTCCAGCACATCCTCCGAGTCCTCAACACCAACATCGACGGGCGGCGGAAGATCGCCTTCGCCATCACCGCCATCAAGGTCAGAGGGGGGGCTGGTCCGGAGCGACTGCAGGGGGCCGGGTCGCCGGCATTCTGGTGCTGCTCTGTTAGAATGTCCGCAGGCGCCCTTTTGTGGCCCTTTGTTCTTCTTCTTTTTTATAAAAAATCATCTTTATTAATTTTAAATTAATGTACAATACAGCGTAATACAGTGCATCCACCTACAAGAATGTCATCTAAATGAAAAAAGTTGAAACCTACAAGGTTAACCACTTCAGATAGAGAGGGTTAGGGGGGAGAATATCCAGAATCGGTAAGTAGGGAGACTACAGGGAACCAAGTAGACGCAAATGTGGAGTGGTGTGGGGTATCTGGGTGTGCACACCTGATCGAATCAGCAATTTTTGCCATGACAAGGTGTTCCCATAGCTTGTCCTGCCGGTCTGTCACTGATGTGACCCTTTCTGAGTGGGGAAAATCCAGCCGAAGAGCACAGGGGAGGGGAGGCGTGCCGTTCAGTCCAAGCGGCCCTGGCTCCCTCCTTGCTGCATCAACACCCCCTCACACACACACACACACCTCAAGAAGTAGCTCCACCCCAGAGCTTTTGCCGCAGCCCGGCTGCTCTGCTCCCAAGCTGACCCTTTCCAAGCGCCGTGTCTGTCTCGGCCACGCTTGTAGGGCTCCAGCCAGTTCCCTGGATGCTGCAGCGCTCAGGCTGCGGTCCCAGAGCTGCGGGGGGGGGGGGGGGGGGGGGGGGCTGCGTCCGCCTTGCCTGCCAGTTGAGACCCAGAGTTGGCAGGTGCCCCAGGCCTCCCCGCGTGGCCTCGTCGAAGTGGCTCTGCTGCGGCAGCCAGGGCTCCCTCTAAGCTGCGGAGTTCCGTGAGCGAGAGTTCTACTTTGTGAGCCACTGGCATTAAAGTTGCCAGCGACTTGGCTGCTGCGTAAATCAGTTTGCCCTTCTGGAGCCTTCCTTCCTGAGCGAAGACCAAGAGTGTGTGAACTGGAGGCTAAGAAACTGTGAGCTGGCTCGCACTAGCTTGGCTTAGAGAGAACACTGGCGGCAGCCACACTGCCTCACCTGCCTGTTTCCAGATCACGTTGGAGGTGCCAGCCGGCCCTCGCCTTTAAAGCCCTCAGTGGTCTGGGACCGCCATATCTGAGGGACCGGCTCTCTCACTATAACCCCCTTTTGTCCACTGCGCTCTTCAGCTACCGCCAGGACACGGGCCTTTTCCACCTTGTGGAAAGCCTTGCCGGACGAGGTTCGAGCCCTTTGGGACCTTTCCAACTTCCGCAGGGCTTGCGAGTTTGGTGTAGAGAGCCAGTTTGGGGTCGTGGTTCAGTGCGCGGACTCTCATCCGGGAGAACCGGGTTTGATTCCCCACTCCTCCACGTGCAGCTGCTGGTGTGACCTTGGGTCAGTCACAAGTTCTCTCAGAGTTGTCCTTGAAAAAAAGCAGTTTCTGTCAAGAGCTCTCTCAGCCCCACCGACCTCTCAGGGTGTCTGTGGTGGGGAGGTAAAGGGGAAGGAGTTTGTAAGCCGCTCTGAGACTCCTTCGGGTAGTGATAGACGGGGTATAAATCCAATCTCTTCTTCTTCTTCTCCAAGTCAGTCTTGTTCAGGGAGGCCTCCGCCTGATCTCGTTCTGTTAGCCCTCCTGGAACTGATTCACTTCTCTCTATATTTTATTGATTATTTACGAACGCCCGATTTTGTCATCTTATATGCATTATGTATTTTTATATCCAGTTGTCGTCCTAATCCACCCTGACCCTTCGGGGAAGGGCGGAATAGAAATCTAATACATCAGGCATGTCCAACTTCGAACAGGTAGTGATCTGTTTTTTCCAGCCCAAAGTGCCGGTGATTGACCACAATGAAAATAAAGTTTCAAATTAGTTTCAAATTAGATTTTGACCCACTAAAGTTGGGATCCACCGCCCCCACCCCCATTTATAATGCACCTTCTGTCATTTACTGGTAAGCAAGCGAAGCAAAAACAAAACAGAGAGACGAAGATCCAGAAAGAACTGCGAACATTTTTTATTTTTTATTGAGTGATAACTTTCACTGTCTCAATAACTTTCCTTAACTTTTAAGGAGCCAGTTTGGTGTAGTGGTTAAGAGAGCCAGTTTGGTGTAGTGGTTAAGTGTGCGGACTCTAATCTGGGAGAACCGGGTTTGATTCCCCACTCCTCCACTTGCACCTGCTGATGTGACCTTGGGTCAGTCACAAGCTCTGGCACAGCTGTCCTTGAAAAAGAGCAGTTTGTGTCAGAGTTCTCTCAGCCCCACCCACCTCACAGGGTGTCTGTGGTGGGGAGGGGAAGGGAGAGGAGTTTGTAAGCCGCTCTGAGACTCCCAAGTGAAGGGCGGGGTATAAATCCAATCTCTTCTCTTCTTTATTCAGAGTTATTTGAGTATTGATCCAGGCCGATCTTGCGCAATCTTTAAAACGTCGCGCTCGCTCATTTAGTGAAACCAAGTGGGGCTGGTGATCTACCAGTAGATCGTGATCTACCTGTTGGACATACCTGTAATACATAAATAATAAAGTTAAAGGGGGGGGGAAACAGCCATTGGCTTCTGCAGGTGGGGGCGAGGGCTGGTGGAGAGGCCTGTGGAGGCTGGTATCCTGTGCGGGGGGGTTTTGAAAAGTAGAAGGGTTTTTTAACCCCCCCCCCCCCCCCGCTCATCTCGTGCCTTCTCCTGTTCCCCACAGGGGGTGGGCAGGCGTTACGCCCACGTGGTGCTGAGGAAAGCCGACATCGACCTGACCAAGAGAGCCGGGGAGCTCACTGAAGATGAGGTGAGAACCTCCCCCTTCCCCGACCTTTCCAGTAATTCTCCCTCACGAATTAACGTGCCAGTTCTTTTCAGGGTAGGAACTGTCTGACGTCAAGTGGTGAGGGGCAGTAAGCCAACGGAGGTTCTTGGCTGGTTGTCACAGAGGCTGTTTTTGCACGATGGGGGGGCCTGGCTCAGCGGCAGGGGAGGGGTCACGTTTTGGGGGCGAGCCCCTCCTCGGGGTGGGGAGGGGCAGGTCCCCCGTTCAGTCTCCGGCGTTGTGTGTCTCTCTCTCTCTCTCTTTTAAATCTTTATTTTTTTATGTAACATTTCATGTGTATTACATGTTAACTTTTGTCCCGTACGTTACATATCGCTTTAAAAACCCCCCCCCCCCCCCCGCCCTTCCCTTGCTATTCCAGTTCACTAGTCCTTTGATCCCAGCCACGGGCACAAAGTCCGAATCTTGCACTAAATGTGTTTTCTTCCTTCTGTTAGTATCCATTCTAGGTAGGTCTTCCATTTCATTCTGATTTCTGTGGTCTTTTCTGCCCATGTGGTCTTCCGACTGTATAAAATCAAACAAATAATTATGCCAGATTTCTACTGTCCGTTTACTCTTGTCCTTCCAGCCCAGAGCAATCACTGCTTTACTTGCTAATATCATAGCTTTAAAAGTAGCTTGATTCTCCTTACTGCTGGGTTCCCAATTGTACCCATTAGCATTAGATTAAAGTTTATGGTGTGTCCGGCGTTGTCTCCGTTCAAGGGTCTCTGGGGGAGGCCTCTGGCTGCCGGAGACCCTGGAGAGCCGCTGTCTGTGCGGCTGTGTGGCGGAGTGGGGGCCGGGGGGGGGGGGGGGGGATTTGGCACCTCTCTCGCCGATGTTCTGGGCACGTGTCAGGCGATGCTCCCTCTAAGCTGTGGGGCCTTGTGAGCAAAAATCCAACTTTGTGAGCAAAGGTTGCGAGCCAGCGATGTGGCTGCTGCATAAATTAGTCTGCTCTGGAGCCGTCCTTCCCGGGCTAAGACACAAATGGGTGAGCCAGGGGCTAAAAAACTGTGAGCTAGCTCACACTAACTCTGCTTAGAGGGAACACTGGTGTCAGAGGTAGGGATGTAAAATTTCTGAAAATTTTGAAGCTCGGAAAAGAACCCGAGTTTTTTCTTGGTTTTTTTCGAGGGGGGAATGGAAATTTTCGGAAAAATTGAAAAAAAATGCTACATTAGCACTTCTTTTTTTCTTTTCCGGGTTGAAAGTCATTCTGTTACTTTAGGAACATACAATTTGACTATGGACATTTTTACTTGGCATGAAATGATCACTACTAGCCTATTAAAAATACAGTGTATCCAAACAATTATTACAAACAGAATACCCACCCACATGCAAAAACAAAACTGAAACCTTTTTCTTTTCTTCTGACAACAGCACCTCCTAAAGGAAGAAATGCATCTTTGTTCTTGCATGGGAGAGTTCAGTTTGTAACCTAGGACTTGCTTGTCCTCAGTGCACAGAAGTTAGATCAATCTGATACCATACGTATTTTTTAGAAATGGTTTGGAAAACATTTGAACATCTTGTCCTAAAATATTTTATTCATCATGGTAAAATAAAACGTTCCATAATCAATTTTTTCTCCTTTTTTTCAATTTTCCCAGTTTCCTGCCCCTGGTTTAAATAGCGCCAGAGGGCTTAGACCTGGCAGGTGTCTCTGTTGCCTTGAAGGGGTGCAGAGAACTGCCAGGAGGAAGTGGTCAAAGGTCAGAAACCTGCCCTTGCACTGACTCTGCTGGTTCTAGCCCCTCCCCCTTGTTTCCCCTTCCCTTCTGGGTGGCCCCGCCTTCCTCTGGGTGTCCGGGGGACTCCCACCCCAGTCAGCCCTCTGTGGTCGTCGCTCGGGCCAGAGCGTCTCGCTCACGGGGTGTCTCTGCTGCCCCCTGCAGGTGGAGCGTGTCATCACCATCATGCAGAATCCCCGACAGTACAAGATCCCCGACTGGTTCCTCAACCGGCAGAAGGACGTCAAGGACGGGAAGTACAGCCAGGTGAGGGTTCCCGGGGCAGGCTCGGAGCCCGGAGTGTCCGGGGGGGGGGGGGATGAGAAAGCTGGGGATATTCAACGGAAGGGGACACTGGGGAGGGAGACGCACTGAACCCAGCTGGGGAGTCAATTTGTTGAGGGGGGAGGGGTGTGGTCATTCCAAGGGGCTTGGTCTGGCGGCCGGTGGCATTCCCTCCTTGGTGGCTCCTGAGGGTGCCTTGGAAGCAACGCTCCCTCTAAGCTGTGGAGTCTTCTTGTGAGCAAAAATTCTACTTTGTGAGCTTCTGGCATTAAAGCTGTGAGCGAGCCGTTTGGCCATTGCATCAATTAGTCTGCTCTGGAGCCATCTCCTTCCCGACCTAAGGCAAAAATGTGCGCGCCAGAGGCTAAAAAAACTGAGCTGGCTCACACTGACTCAGCTTAGAGGGAACACTGCTCAGGCGCTGGCTGTGGCATGGGGGGGCTTTCCCCCCTCTTCTGAAGCATCCCCCCCTCTTTTGCAGGTCTTGGCCAACGGGCTGGATAACAAACTGCGCGAGGACTTGGAGCGCCTGAAGAAGATCCGGGCCCACCGCGGCCTGCGTCACTTCTGGGGGTGAGAACGGGAGTGCTGTGGAGTGGGGCACGGGGGGGAGGGATGGCAAGGGGCGGGCCCCTGCTGTTCTTGTGCCCCCGCTGACTGCAAAAAACCCCCCCCCCGGTTCTTCTTCCCCTTGCAGCCTGCGGGTCAGGGGTCAGCACACCAAGACCACCGGCCGCCGCGGCAGAACCGTCGGCGTCTCCAAGAAGAAGTAAAAAACCAAAAATCTTTCTGTACGAGTAAAAAGAGTGGCATTCTCAGCTGTCGCCTCGTCCTTGCTGGGGTGGGTGGGGGGCTGCTTTCACCCTATCCCGGGCGGGTGCGCGTGGGGGTCTTACTGGCTCGTAGCCAACGCTCCCGCTAAGTTGTGGAGCCTTGTGAGCAAAAATCCTACTTCGTCAGCTCCTGGCCTTAAAGATGTGAGCCAGCGGTTGGGCTGTTGCATAGATTAGTTTGCTCAGGAGCCCTCCCTTCCTGAGCTAAGGCAAAAAGGTGTGAGCCGGAGGCTAAACTGTGAGCTAGCTCACACCCACTCAGCTTAGAGGGAACACTGCTCATAGCTAGAGCGCGAGCTCCTTGAGATCGAGGCTGAGCAGCAGAGTGTGTGTTGTGTGTGTGTGTTGTGTACACCTGTTGGAGGAGCGGTGTGTGACTCTAATCTGGGAGGAACCGGGTTTGATTCCCCACTCCTCCACGTGCATCTGCTGGTGTGACCCTGGGTCAGTCACAAGTTCTCTCAGAGCTGTTCTCTCTCCGGCAGCTTCTGTCAGAGCTCTCTCAGCCCTACCTACCTCACAGGGTGTCTGCTGTGGGGCTCTGGCCGATTGGGGTGGGGATGCAGCCATCTACCTGGGGCATTCTTACGCTGAGGGGGGCGGGGAATCTCATTCCTGTGGGGCAAGTTAGGCTGAGGCGGTGGCTGGAGATCTGGCAGGTGTGAGCTTCTTGGATCAGTGAGGATTTGAGTCGGACTCTCAGATGGTTACCACCGGCTGTGCAGCCATAAGAACCTTGGAAGAGCCCTGCTGGGTCAAACCAGGGAGGGTCCCTCTAGTCCAGCCTCCCGTCTCACACAGGGGCCAACCCGTTCCCCTAGAGGGCAGAGAGGCTGAGGCCTACATAAGAACCCTAGAAGAGCCCTGCTGGGTCAGACCAGTGAGGGTCCATCCAGTCCAGCCTCCCGTCTCACATAGTGGCCAACCGGTTCCTCTGGAGGGCCAGCAACAGGGCAGAGAGGCCGAGGCCTTCCCCTGAGAAGAACCTCAGAAGAGCCCTGCTGGGTCAGACCAGGGAGGGTCCCTCTAGTCCAGCCTCCCGTCTCACACAGTGAGGGTCCATCCAATCCAGCATACTGTCTCACACGGGCCAGCCAGTTCCCCTGGAGGGCCAACCAATGCAAAGCCTTTTATTGGCATAAAAATACAGTAATCTAAGTACACACAGAGTCAAATTAAAATTGCCGAGTAACATCACAGAGTATCATCATAAAGAAAAACCTAATTCATCATATCATTTATCAGGCCGTAGGGCCATGCTACTGCAGAGAAACTTTGCTGTTATTTCAGTTATTTCTGTGTCTGTGTTATCGAGCAAGAAAACTGGAGGGCCAACAAACAGGGCAGAGAGGCCGAGGCCTTCCCCTGAGAAGAACACCAGAAGAGCCCTGCTGGGTCAGACCAATGACGGTCCTTCTAGTCCAGCTTCCGGTCTTAAAGATGTGAGCCAGCGGTTGGGCTGCTGCATAGTTTAGTTTGCTCAGGAGCCTTCTAGTTCCTCTGGAGGGCCAGTTCCTCTAGTTCCTCTGGAGGGCCAACAAACAGGGCAGAGAGGCCGAGGCCTTCCCCTGAGAAGAACACCAGAAGAGCCCTGCTGGGTCAGACCAATGACGGTCCTTCTAGTCCAGCTTCCGGTCTTAAAGATGTGAGCCAGCGGTTGGGCTGCTGCATAGTTTAGTTTGCTCAGGAGCCTTCTAGTTCCTCTGGAGGGCCAGTTCCTCTAGTTCCTCTGGAGGGCCAACAAACACGGCAGAGAAGCCGAGACCAACGCTCCCTCTAAGCTGTGGAGTCTTGTGAGCCAAAATTCTGCTTTGTGAGCTGCTGGCATTAAAGTGGCGAGCGAGCAATTTGGCTGCTGCATAAATTCGTTTGCTGTGGAGCCATCCTTCCTGTGCGGAGACAAAAATCTGCGCTGGAGGCTAAAGAACTGTGAGCTAGCTCACACTCACTCAGCTTAGAGGGAACACTGCTCCTCTGGCTGAGAACTTCCCCTGATGTGGCCTCCTGGCTCTGGGATTCAGAGGCTTAGTGCCTCTGAACATGGAGGTTCCCCTCAGTCACCAGGGATAGCAGCCACTGATAAACTCATTCGTTTCCATGAATCTATCCAATCCCCTTTTAAAACTGTTTATTCCTTTGGCCATCACAACATCCTCTGGCAGCGAATTCCACATTTTATCTGTGTCAAGTAGTATTTCCTTTCGTCCTTCCTGAACCCTACTGCCCGTCAGCTTCATTGGATGCCCTCCAGTTCTAGTCTTTTGGGAGAGGGCGGAATCAAGTTCTCTGTGTTAACTCCTTCCACCTCGTGCATAATTGTATAAACCTCTCTCACGTGCCCACTTCTAAACAGAGAAGTCCCAGTCTCTTCCGCCTTTCCTCAGAGGGAAGGTGCTCCACCCCAAGAATTTTGGTCACCCTCCTGTGACCTTGCGGGACGGTGTGTGACCCTCGATTCTTTGCCACCAGTCCTGTATGAAGCTGTATCTTCCTGCAAGATGGCATCTAGCATGCCCTGAGTTTTGTGGCTGACCTGTTCTTTAATGGGGGGGGGGGTTTGATGCTTGAATCTCCAAGGGCGAATGGGGGGGCGGTCACGGGTGGCTGAGATCTTGGCATGTATTTATCCACCATCTTAGGTGGGGGGCATTTATCCTCTCTCTCCCCCCCTACAAGTTCTAACTTCAGGGACTTGCATCTGGTGGGGTTTTTCGCTAGTTCTGAGTTTGAAGCCGTCCTAGGGCAGCTTCTTTTTCTTTTATAATGATTTTTACTTTCGGCTATGAGATTAGGTAGACTTCTGGGGCTTCCAGCCAGCCTGGATCTTCGATCCTCTCCATAAATCGGGGGGGGGGGGTCCAGGGCTTCCCTATAGTGTACATTACCCTGGCCCAGGTCTGGTATTTGGGGTGTATTTTGTCCATCTGTACTCCCCCCCCCCCCATCTCTCCAAAGAGCCCTTTAATAGCTGGCAGAAGATCAACAGGGGAAGTTCCAGCACCTTTGATCCCAAGAGGAGACTTCTGACTGCTGAGCGGCATTTCAAGAGAGGGAAAGGGCCCCTGGCTCAGTGGCAGAGCCTCTGCCTGGCATGCAGAAGGCCCCAGGTTCAATCCCCAGTTTCTCCACTTAAAAGGATCCAGGCAGTAGGTGACGTGAAAGACTTCTGCCTCAGACCCTGGAGAGCTGTAAAGAGGGCCCGTGGCTCAGTGGAAGAGCGTCTGCTTGGCATGCAGGAGGCCCCAGGTTCAATCCCCAGCAGCATCTCCAGTTAAAAGGACCAGGCGGGAGGTGATGGGAAAGACTTTCACCTGAGACCCTGGAGAGCTGTCAAGAGGGGCCATGGCTCAGTGGCAGCGCCTCTGCCTGGCATGCAGAAGGCCCCAGGTTCAATCCCCAGCTTCTCCAGTTAAAAGGATCCAGGCAGTAGGTGATGTGAAAGACTTCTGCCTCAGACCCTGGAGAGCTGTAAAGAGGGCCCGTGGCTCAGTGGCAGAGCCTCTGCTTGGCAGGCAGAAGGTCCCAGGTTCAATCCCCGGCAGCATCTCCAGTTAAACAGGACCAGGCAGGAGGTGACGTGAAAGACCCGTGCCTGAGACCCTGGCGAGCTACTGCCAGTCTGAGTAGGCAATACTGACCTTGGTGGACCGAGGGTCTGATTGAGTATACGGCAGCTTGACGTGGATTCACGCGTGTCCCTCCTGGCTGCCCCACGGCAGGGCCGGAGCGTCCCAGGAGCCGAGGGGAGAGATCCTGGTGGGTAGCTGTGCTGGAGCCAAGGGGTTAACGCTCGGAAGGTGACTCAGTTGTGCTGGTGGCTTCAGGCCCCTTCCTGGAGGCAGGAAGGGGGGGGGGGTGTTCCAGCCCCACATTGTGCTCTTTCCTCCCCTGGGGGAGGGGGAGAACAGGGCAGCCAGCAACTTCGGCTCTGGATTCCAGGAGCTGGATGCCTCTGGGGGGTGTGTGTGTGGGGGGTCAGAGTTTAGTTCCCCCACGGTGGGAGGGATTGTCCATGTGCAGAGTGTGCCGGGTTCTCTCTCCGCCCCTGCTGCCCGAGCCTGATCAGGTGGTGGCCCGATCCAGTGGGGCAGCTCGTGGCTTTTCCATGGGTTGCGGAAGCACCGCCCGATTCTCCTGTACTCCATGCACCGTGTTTTCCGTCTCTCCCTGGCGTGGCCCTTGCCTCCGTTTCCCACATCCAGCTCCGGTTTCTGCACAGCTCCAGTCCTCTGAATCCTGCTCCGGGTTTCCCCTGGCAGCTGTGCTCCCAAGAGGGGGAAGAGACCCCGTTTTGCTACGGTTTGCTACCAATGCTCCCTCTAAGCTGTGGAGTCTTGTGAGCAACAAATCTACTTTGTGAGCTCCTGGCATTAAAGCTGTGAGCCAGCGATTGGGCCACTGCATAAATCAGTTTGCCCTGGAGCCCTCCCTTCCTGAGCTGAGACAAAAATGTGTGAGCCGGAGGCTAAAAAACTGTGAGCTAGCTCACACTAACTCAGCTTAGAGGGAACACTGGACTTGCTACAACACTGGAGAGGAGGAAAATAGCCCTTCAGATGGAGGCTTGGAGCGTGGGAAGGGACCGCTGAAGGTTCTCGTGGCTCGGAGGAAAGTCCCGTCACCTGACGTTTGATGCGGATCAAACTGGTGTTCAAGAGACGGGATCTTGGGCCCAGTCCAAAGTGGCCTTGATAGAAAGGGGTGGGGGAGTGGATGATGACCAAGAAACTGAAACTCAATCCGGACGAGACAGGTGCTGTCAGTCAACAGAGAAGGTGCCTGGGGGCTGTGGAGCCGGCCAGTCTTGGGGGGGGGGGTGTTGACCAACGCTCCCTCCAAGCTGTGGAGTCCTGTGAGCAAGAATTCTACTTTGCGAGCTCCTGGCCATAAAAGAGGTGAGCCGAGCAATTTGGCTGCTGCGTCAGTGAGTCTGCTCTGGAGCAATGTTCCCTGTAAGCTGTGGAGTCTTGTGAGCGACTGGCATTAAAGTTGTGAGCAAGGGATTTGGCTACTGCATAAATTAGTTTGCTCTGGAGCCACCCTTCCTGAGCTGAGACAAGAATGTGAGCCGGAGGCTTAAAAAACTGTGAGCGAGCTCACGCTAACTCAGCTTAGAGGGAACACTGCTCCGGAGCCATCCTCCCTGAGCTGGGACAGAAGTCTGTGAGCTGGAGGCTAAAAAACAGTGAAGTAGCTCACACTAACTCAGTTCAGAGGGAACACTGGTGCTGGCTCCCCCAATGGAATGGGTTCATAGCCTGAGTCATGCTGTGCTGGATCCGGCCCTACGGATGGAGCCCCAGATCTCCACCCATGGCAGGTGGTTTCTTTTCTCCGCTCCGGATGGCTCGCCAGTTACAGCCCTTGCGTGAAAAGCAGAGTCTGGCCACAGCGATCCGTGCTCTGATCACATCCAGGTTAGATTACTGCAAAGTGCCGTCCGTGGGGCTGCCCTTGGAGACAGCCTGGAAACTTGGCTTTTTTTGTAGAAAAAGCCCAGCAGGAACTCATTAGCAACAACAGAAACATTAGCATATCCAGCCACACCCCTGACAGCATAGCTCACTAGCATATTGGGCCGCACCCCCATGTTACCAGAAGTGTGGTCCTCCAGCCACGCCCACCTTTTGCTTCTTATTCTGTTTACCTTGTTTGTTGGGCTTTTTTTGTAGCAGGAACTCCTTTGCATGTTAGGCCACACACCCCTAATGTAGCCAGTCCTAATGAGTTCCTGCTGTTGGGTGTGGCCTGTTATGCTAATGAGTTCCTGCTGGGCGTGGCCAACTTGGGAGCCAGCCGGAACTCCGTTCCTCTGCCTTCCTGCCCCAAAATAGCCCTGCTTAACCGTATCAGGCTGCCGGTGGGTGGATTAGAGGGATCGCATCGCCCCAGTGCTGAAAGATCTGTCCTCGGTTGCCCGTCTGTCTCTGGGCACTTTCCAAAGGTCTGGTTCTTTCCTTGAAGGCCTTCCGTGGCCCCGGGCCAGGGTGCTGGAAGGTCCTTTTCTCCTGGCCTGCTCTCCGTTCCCTTGGAAGCTCTTAAAAATATTTCAAGTTCTCCCTGTGGTCTGTTTTTTTTTAAATCATCCCTGTTTTCTCACTGCGGCGCAAGCGGAATTCTGGGTCAGTGCAATAAAAATCGATATGGATGCGTGCTGCAGACAGTGCCACCAACACGGATCGCGCAATTGGAGACGGGTAATAAGAGCCCTTATGTGTTGCCGGGAAAAGGGCAATATGAGGGCAAGAGAGCGAGAGCTGCCCAATGGTTCCCCGGCCCGTGGAAACCGCAGCCCTCCTCCGCCCTGTTTCCTTATCTGCTCTAAAGCCTTCCCGCTCCGAAGTGGGATCCAGCGCCGGGCTTTGCGCCTCCGGCCGGCGTCCCCCGTTTCCTGGCTCCCTTCCCAGCCGGCTCGGCTCCAGGTTTCCCGTCCGCTTTTGCTCCCGGCTCCACTTCCGGACTTTCCAGCACCACCCCTCCCCTGCACTTGCCCGCCCGGGTGAAGTCTGGCATTGGGCAGGGAACGCGAGAGAGCTCC
>NW_015165276.1:56442-57129 GCF_001447785.1 Gekko japonicus | reverse complement strand
CTCCAGTGTTCCCTCGAAGCGGAGTGAGTGTGAGCCAGCTCACCGTTTTTTGAGCCTCCGGCTCACCCACCTTTGTCTCCGCTCGGGAAGGAGGGCGGCTCCGGAGCGAACTCGTGGACGCGGCGGCCAAACCGCTCGCTCGCCACTCTTAACGCCAGGAGCTCACAAAGTAGCGTTTTTGCGCACAAGACCCAACAGCTTAGAGGGAACACGGCTCCCCTCCCCCGGGGCCGGGTTTGGATTTTGGGGTGGCGGCGCGCTCCCGGGGTGGTGGCGCCCGCGGGCACCCCGGGGGTGCGTGGCTGGGCCGGGCGACACGTGTCTGCCTGGCGCGTCTCGTGTGCGCGCTGCAGGGCTGGGCGGCGCCGGGAGGGAGGGAGCTCTGGGTTCGAGAGCCTCCTCCTTAGGGACGCGTGGATCTGCCTGGCGCGGGGTCAGACCCGAGGGAGGCCCCGCTTGCCGCCGCCGTCGGGGCTCCGAGCGCCCCAACCCGCCCGGGGACGGGAGCGGGGGGGTGCCGGAATCCGGCCGGGCCGGTTTTGGGGAAGTGCCGGAGGGCGTGGAGGCGGAAGGAGAGGCCGAGAGCGAAACAGCGACGACGGGGCGGGGAGGGAAGAGAAAGAGGCAGTCCGGGCGCCAGAGAGCTTCGGGCGGGAGGGGGGAAAGAGGGCTGCTGGCCCCAGGGGG
>NW_015165276.1:44362-56414 GCF_001447785.1 Gekko japonicus | reverse complement strand
GCTGGTACTGCCTGCCCGCCAAGGTGAGCTCCGGGCGGTGGGGGTGGGGGGTGGGGGCACAATGTTCCCTCTAAGCTGTGGAGCCTTGTGAGCAAGAATTCTACTTTGTGAGCTAAAAAGTTAAAGGTCTCCCTTGCTCGAAAGCCCCGACTCTAGGGTTGCGGTGCTCATCTCCGTTTCCAAGCCGAAGAGGTAAAGGTTCCCTTGCTCGAAAGCCAGTCGAGTCCGACTCTAGGGTTGCGGTGCTCATCTCCGTTTCCAAGCCGAAGAGGTAAAGGTTCCCTTGCTCGAAAGCCAGTCGAGTCCGACTCTAGAGCTGCAGTGCTCATCTCCGTTTCCAAGCCGAAGAGGTAAAGGTTCCCTTGCTCGAAAGCCAGTCGAGTCCGACTCTAGAGCTGCAGTGCTCATCTCCGTTTCCAAGCCGAAGAGCCAGCGCTGTCCGAAGACATTTCCGTGGTCATGTGGCCGGCTTAAACACCGCGGCGCACGGAACGCTGTGACCTTCCCACTGAAGTGGTACCTATTTATCTACTTGCAGTTTCTTGCTTTTGAACGGCTAGGTTGGCAGGAACTTTGTGAGCTCCTGGCATTACAGTTGTGAGTGAGCGATTGGGCTGCCGCATCAATTAGTTTGCTCTGGAGCCCTCCTTCCTGAGATGAGACAAAATTGTGTGAGCTGGAGGCTAAAAAACTGTGAGCTGGAGGCTAAAAAACTGTGAGCTGGCTCACACTGACTCAGCTTAGAGGGAACACTGGTGGGGGGGTGACCAAGGTAGGGCTGGGGTGGGGCTCACCTTTCTGTTTCTCCTCTCCACACACTCCAGACGCCGGTGACGCTGTGGGAAGAGTCCGGCGACGGGGTGATTTACACTGTGAGCTGCCGGTCGCCGGGGGGAGCCCGCAGCCCCATTGGGGGCTCCGACGGCGGGGTGAGTGGTGGTGGTGGGTGGGTGCCGGGAGGGAGGGGGGAGCTCTGGTTTCGAGAGCCTCCTCCTTATGAACGCGTGAATCGGCCTTACGCTGAATATGGAGCAGAGGTCCATCCGTGGCTATGAGCCACAAGGGATAGATAGGAGCTCTGGGGGCAAGGGATGCTCTGTCTTCTTGGTGCTTGGGGGGGTCAACAGTGGGAGGGCTTCTAGTGTCCTGGCCCCACTGCTGGACCTCCTGATGGCACCTGGTATTTCTGGCCACTGTGTGACACAGAGTGTTGGACTGGATGGGCCTTTGGCCTGATCCAACATTGGCGTCTCTTATGTTCTTATGAATCAGACCACTGGTCCATTAAGGCCAGTATTGTCTACTCAGACTGGCAGCTGCCCTCCAGTTCTCAGGCTGAAAAGGGTCTTTCACCTCCTGCCTGGTCCTTTTAACTGGAGACGCCGGGAATTGAACTTGGGACCTTCTGCACGTGAAGCCGAGGCTCTGCCACTGAGCCACAGCCCCCTCCCTCCTCTTCCTCCTCATCCTCACCCTGCTCACCCTCACCAGTTTGGTGTAGTGGTTAAGTGCGCGGACTCTAATCTGGGAGAGCCGGGTTTGATTCCCCCACTCCTCCACTCGCACCTGGCTGGATGACCTTGGGCAAGCCGTAGTTCTGATAAGAGCTGTCCTTGAAAAAGAGCAGTTTCTGTCAGAGCTCTCTCAGCCCCACCTACCTCCCAGGGTGCCTGTTGTGGGGAGGGGAAGGGAAAGGAGTTTGTCAGCCACTCTGAGACTCCTTCGGGTAGTGAAAGGCCATGGGGTATAAATCCAATCTCGTCCCTTCTCTCTTCTTCCTCGCCCTCCTTCTTTCGGTGTCCGCAGGGCGAGGAGGCGTCGCCGTCGGAGCCCCCCTCTCTGGGCCAGTGCCGGGTGCTGAAGGCCGCCGCTCTGCCCGCCCTGGTGCGGCACCTCCTGGAGGCCCCGATGCTGGGCGATCCCTGCTACGTGCCCGCCTTCCTGGCCACCTACCGGACCTTCGCCGCCCCCCGCCTGGTCCTGGTGCAGCTGCTGGAAAGGTGAGGCTCTGAAGGAGTGGGGGGGAGGGGGTGCTGTCGACGGCCCCTGCCAGAACGTGGGGGGGTCACTTCTGGGGAGGGAGCGTCCTGTAGAAGCCCTTTCAGCCCCCCCTGCTCCATCTCTCCTGGCCTCCTTGAGAGCCACTTTGGTGTAGGGGTTAAGTGCGGGGACTCTAGTCTGGGAGAACCGGGTTTGATTCCCCACTCCTCCACATGCAGCTGCTGGTGTGACTTTGTGCCAGTCACAAGCTCTGGCACAGCTGTCCTTGAAAAAGAACCATTCTCAGTCAGAGCTCCCTGAGCCCCACCTACCTCACAGGGTGTCTGTTGTGGGGAGGGGAACGGGAAGGAGTTTGTGAGCCGCTCTCAGACGCCTTTGGGTAGTGAAGGACCGGGTATAACTCCAATCTCTTCTTCTTCCTCAGGCTCCAGGAGCTTGAGAATTCCGGGCCGGAGGTTGCTCCAGAAAGGACGGAGCTGCAGCGGTAAGTGGGCGCCCCCCTTCCACGATCCAGCCCCAAAATCTACGTGTGTGTGTGTGTTGTTGTTCTGGAAGTTAGGTGCCTTCCAGAAGCCAGTTTGGTCAGAGAGCCAGTTTGGGGTAGTGGTTAAGTGCGCGGACTCTAATCTGGGAGAACCGGGTTTGATTCCGCACTTCTCCACATGCAGCTGCTGGTGTGACCTGGGGTCAGTCACAAGTTCTGTCAGAGCTGTTCTTGAAAAAGAGCAGTTTCTGTCAGAGCTCTCTTGGCCCCGCCTACCTCACAGGGCGTCTGTTGTGGGGAGGGGAAGGGAAAGGAGTTTGTAAGCCCCTCTGAGACTCCCTTGGGTAGTCAAGGGCGGGGTATAAATCCAGTCTCTTCTCCTCCTCGTCTTCTCCTTAGAAGCCCCCAGGTGTATGGGAAGGGCTAGTTAGGGCTACCAGTAGGTATGCTAAGGGCACTCTGTCGATGCTCAGAAGCACTGCTGCTGTCCCAAGCCAATCACCACTTTGGGGACAGGAAGGGAATTTTTCTCCAGGCCCGGTTGGCCCAGGGATCTTGGAGTATTTTTGCCTTCCTCTGGGCCCAGAGCAGGGGGTCACTGGGGGGAGTTGGAGGAGAGGCAGTTGTGAATTTCCTGCATTGTGCAGGGGGTTGGACTAGATGACCCTTGGGTTCCCCTCCATCTCTAGGTTTCAGTGTTCCCAAGCCTTACGCTCAGGTCCTTCCAGGTGGGCAGCAGTGTCCTCTCTGAGCTGTGTGAGTGTGAGCCAGCTCACAGTTTTTTAGCCTCCAGCTCAGAGATTTTTGCCTTAGCTCAGGGAGGAGGGCGCTCCGGAGCCGACTAGGTTCTGCAGCAGCCCAATCGCTCGCTCACAAACTGACTCCCAGCAGCTCACAAAGTTGAATTTTTGCTCACAAGATGCCACTGGTTAGAGGGGGCACTGGGGCAGCCGTGTGGGGCAGAACCAAGTCTGAGTCCAGCGGGGCACCTTTAAGACCAACAGAGGTTTATTCAAGGGATGACGCGCTTTCGGGTGCCAGGCCCACCTCCTCAGAGACTTCTTCTGCCCTGTGTTCTGCTGCTTCAGAATTCTGGCTGACAGGGCTCCACAGCTGGAGGCAGGCGGCTGCGTCTGGTGGCCTTTTCGGCAGGGGGCCGGGGGGGGCCCCTCTCACTTTGGCCGGCTGCCATGTTTGAGCTGGAGCGGCGCTCTTCAGACCAGCAGGAAGAGGGCTCCGGTTACGCCCCTCCCAGGACTCGGCTTGGCTCGCTCGCGCAAGACTTTTGGCTCCTCGGTTTCCTTGTCTCCGCCGCACCTGCTCTCTCTTCTCGGCCTCTCTCGCTGTGCCCCAAGCTTGGGCGGCGTAAGAGACTCAGAATAGCGCCTCTGGATCAGACCCAAGAGGGGCGGCTGTTTCCCAGGAAGGCCCACGAGAGAGGCCAAAGCCTCCTCTCTCGTTTCACCCGGCATCTAATAATGATAATAATAATCTTTCAATTTATTAATCGCTCAATCCTGCAGAGCTTGCTGGCTCTGAGCGATTTACAGTTACTCATTCACACGGGACTAACAATGATTTATGGGGGTGAGGGAGGACAACATATATCTTTTTTTAAAATCACACACATTCACAGTTGGCGAGGGTTTGCTCAGCTGCAGAGTCAGACGTGTTCCGTCGGCATATTCACTTCGGCTTGGCTAGATGACGTCAGCTTCTCCAGGTCTTGCAGCGCCGCACTGCCACCGCCTGGCCGGAACGGCCCATTACAGGCTTCTCGGAGTCGAAGAGATTTTTTCTTAGGCTTTCAATCTTGCGAGCTGAGCATTCCGGTCGCCGGCTAACACCTCCCCCACCGGGGTGGGGGCTTGGTGTGCCCACCCTCTCTAAGGAGTGGTACCCATTTTATCTACTCGCCGAAGCTTTCGAACCGCTGGGTGGACGGTTCTGCCTCTGAACATGGAGGTTCAATGTCGGATAGCTGCTGTTGGCTTTCTCCGCCATGAATTTGTCTCTGTTCATCAAGTGTCAGTGAGTTCCACCCGTTACTAATGCCTCCCTCTAAGCTCTGGAGTCTTGTGAGCAGGAATTCTACTTTGTGAGCTTACTGGCATTCAAGTTGTGAGCGAGCGCTTGGGCTGCTGCGTCAATTAGTTTGCTCTGGAGCCCTCCTCCCTGAGCTAAGACAAAAAGGTGTCAGCCGGAGGCTAAAAAACTGCGAGCCGGCTCACACTCACTCAGCTTAGAGGGTATAAATCTCAAATAAATAAATAAATATGCGAAGAAAGGCTTTCTTTTGCGTATCCGGAACCTATAGGGTGTTTGTCCCCAGGAGGCAGGGTCAAAGTTCTCTCTGTCCGGTTTGTTTGTTTGTTTTGAGAGCCCGTTTGGTGTAGCGGTTAAGTGCGCGGACTCTAATCTGGGAGAACAGGGTTTGATTCCCCATTCCCCCACTCACAGCTGCTGGGTGACCTTGGGCAAGCCGTAGTTCCGTCAGAGCTGTTCTTGAAAAAAAGAGCAGTTTCTGTCAGAGCTCTCTCAGCCCCACCTGCCTCACAGGGTGTCCGTCTGTTGTGGGGAGGGGAAGGGAAAGGAGTTTGTAAGCTGCTCTGAGACTGCTTTGGGTAGTGAAGGGCGGGGTATAAATCCAATCTCCTTCTCCCCCACCTTTCTTGCCGGTGGGCACCCAATGCGACTTGTATCATTCTCCTGTTTTCCACTGTATCCTCACAACAACATCCCTGTGAGGCAGGTTAGGCTCACAGAGTCTAACTTGTATTCTAGTCTGACACTCTAACCCAGGGGTGTCAAACATGCGGCCCCAGAGGGCTTTTCTCAGGCCCACAGTGGAGCTGGCTGTCTTCTGCTTCTTCTTTCAGTTCTGCTGCTGCTGCATCATCGTAGGTTTGCCGCTTACAGGTACACACCTGAACAGCATACTCAAGATTGCAACAGCACAGATATTTTGATGCAATAATTCAAAGCAAGAGGTGTCAGTTATCAGACACTGTTAAATAAACAAAATATTGCAAGAGTGCTACTGTTTTAAGTATGCTTTTATTTTAAGTTAAAAAACCCCTCTGTGTTTGTGTCCTTTATAAAGTTTATATCTCCGCTACCTGGCATTACATTTCATGACATGCATGGCCCGGCCCAACAAGGCAGGGGTCATTTCGTAGGAAAAAACAGGTGCAGGAGCTCATTAGCATAACTCATTTGCATAACTTATTTGCATATGCCACACTCCCTGCCATCACCGGAAGTGTGTCAGAAGGCAACACCCACCGCTCAGGCTCCACTGGACTGTTTTGGATTGCTAGCTATGGGGGGGGGGGAATGTGCAGATCTGTCCTCGCAGAGGAGGGACCCCTGACATCACCGGAAGTGTGTCAGAAGGCAACACCCGCCGCTCAGGCTCCACTGGACTCTTTTGTTTCTAGCTCTGTGGGGGGGGGGACATGTAGATCTGCCCTCGTAGAGGAGGGAGAGTTTGTACCTGAATAAAACTTGGTCTTAAAGGTGCCACTGGACTGTTTTGGATTGCTAGCTCTGTGGGGGGGGGGACATGTAGATCTGTCCTCGTGGAGGAGGGAGAGCTTGTACCTGAATAAAACTTGGTCTTAAAGGTGCCACTGGACTGTTTTGGATTTCTAGCTCTGTGGGGGGGGGGACATGCAGATTTGCCCTCAAAGAGGAGGGAGAGCTGGTACCTGAAGGCGGGGGGGCCCCCTCTGCAACTTACCTGGCTGCTTCTTGCTCCTCGTGGCCCAACTGAGGGCTGCTGGGAGCAGGGGGCGGGGCTTGTTGCATGTCCCCGCCCCCTGGGCTCCTCTCTGCCGGAGCTCCGCTCCTGTGCGCTCCCACAGGAAATGACCCCTGCAACAAGGTATCATTTATGTAACAAATGAGTTCGACACCCCTGCTCCAACCCCTTGGCCACGGTGGCTCTGAAGCCCGTTTATCCCCCACCCCGTGCCTCGTTTTGTCAGCCTCGCCGTTCCCCTTGGTCTTTTGGAGGTGGTGGGGGGAGGGAGCCTTTTAGTGGTTTGATCCTGGGGCAGTCTGGGAGGCGTACCCCTCTGGGCCTCGCGCCCAAGATGTGAACTCACGGCTGCCTTGAACCGAGAGGAAAGGCGGGATTAAAGATATTTTAATGAATGAATAAACAAAGGGCTGGTCGCGACAGTTTTGTGGTGGACGAGGAGGCACTCTGCATATGCTCAGGAGTCCTGTCACCCGTCACATATTCTGTGCTTGCAGTCTAGCATTGCCCTTCTTCTGAGGCTCGAGTTGAGCCCTGGGCCCCACCCCGTCTCATCTCCCCGCAGGGTGCTGGGGTCGCTGCTGTGCTCCTGGCTGGATGGGTACCCGGAGGACTTTGCGGGCCTGGAGCCCGGCCTGCGGGAGCAGATCCTGGCCCGCCTGCGCTGGGCCCTCGGGAGCGGATCCGAGCATGAGAGGAGCCTGACGCCGGCCCCGACGGAAGGAGCCCCGGTGCCACGGGAGGAGCCGGAGGGAGACGAGGCCGTTGCGGAGGACCCAGATGCCGACCCCCATTACATCCTTGGCCTGCAGGCAGACGAAGTGGCGGCCCACCTCACCGCGCAGGATGCCGTGAGTGCCGGGAGGGGGAGCAGAGCCCCACACCATACCCCCCTGGGGCTGAGAGGGCAGCTTGGCTTGGCGGCATTTTTAGAGGGCAGGCCGACCCTCAGCGCTTGGCGTGAAATGAAATGCAATTCCTCCAATGTGTTAACAATATTTCATAACAGCTAATAATAATAATAATAGATAATAATCTCTGGTCCCAGCTCCTGCCAGCCTAGCAGTTCGAAAGCAAGAACTTGCAAGTAGATAAATAGGGACCACTTCCGTGGGAAGGTAACAGCGTTCCGTGCGCCTTGGCGTTTAGTCATGCCGGCCACATGACCACGGAAACGTCTTCGGACAGCGCTGGCTCTTCGGCTTGGAAACGGAGATGAGCACCGCAACCCTAGAGTCGGATTCGACTGGCTTTCGAGCAAGGGAAACCTTTACCTTTTAATAACACATCAACATTGTTACATATTTTTTCTTCCATAGGTGCAGAAAAAAGAAGTGGGTTGACGAAACTCCCTGGAGCTGGGTTTCGTTTCGTTCACAACTTCATCCGAACACACGGAAGCACCGTGGTCGTTTCTCTTCAGAACCTATTGTTCATAGTGTCTTCCAATGATATTCCATGCCATAATTTCAATACCTACGGGACCGCCCCTCCCCATATGTGCCCCAACGAGCACTGCGGTCCGGGACTAAACATCTCCTGGTGGTTCCAGGTCCCAAAGAGGCCAGACTAGTAGCGACTAGGGCTAGGGCTTTTTCGGTGGCGGCTCCTACCTGGTGGAATGAGCTCCCAGAGGAGATCCGGGCCCTGCGGGACCTTGCACAGTTCCGCAGGGCCTGCAAGACGGAGCTCTTCCGCCAGGCGTTTGAGTAGGAGCCGCCACGACTGTTACCATCTGTCTACGACTATTACTATCTGCCCTAGCCCTTATTACCAACTCGCCGTGAGTGCAAAAATGGTGGTACTGCGTGGAGCTGTGGCCACTAAGGATACCATCCTGATGACGTCATCTGTTCCCTTGCTAGTTATTGTGGAGAGCACCTAAGTTATATTGAATGTTTTTAAAATGCAGTTTTAATGTTTTATGTATTGGGCATTGGCCCCATCTGTACGCCGCCCTGAGCCCGTTCACGGGGAGGGCGGGTTATAAATTTAAATAAAATAAATAAATAAATACTAAAGTGCATCCTATTCCATTTTAGTGGAGAATCTTGTCCCGGACATACAAACATATCAATTTGTTTGCATGCCCGGGACAAGATTCTCCACGGTACTTCAGTGTGTTCGGATGAAGTTGTGAACAAAACGAAAGCCAACTCCGGGGAGTTTTGTCAACCCACTTCTTTTTTCTGCACCCATGGAAGAAAAAATATGTAACCATGCGGCTGTTATTAGCTATCATAAAATAACATTGTTAATACATTAGAGAAATTGCATTTCATTTCATCCCAAGCGCTGAATGTCGGCCTGTTCTCTAGTTTATTAGTTGTCTTGGGCTGTTACCATTGATATTACTTGGCATTTTTAGAGGGTACAGCGTTCTGTTCACCTCGGTGTCTAGTCATGCTGGTCACATGACCGTGGAAATGTCTTCGGACAGCGCTGGCTCTTCGGCTTGGAAACGGAGATGAGCACCGCATCCCTAGGGTCAGATTCGACTGGCTTTTGAGCAAGGGAAACCTAACATTTCAAGCCCCTTATGGGTGTTGTGTATGTGTTCTTATATGTGCCTTCACCACAATGAGGACTAGAAACTTGGTGGAGTTTGTTTGTTTTTTAATTCCTCTGGAGCTGGCAAAAGCGTGCCAACGTCCAGGTGACGCAAGAAGGGATGGCAAACGGCCTCTGGCGCTGCTTATGGGTGCGTCTCCTGCATCGAAATGTGCAGGCCGCATATTGAGACTCGCATATGTTACGCAACCCCACAGTATGTTGTTGTGTGTATAGGTAATGCGTTTGGCACGACTGATTTCTGCTGACGCTGAGGAGAGGGGGAAGGCGTCTGCCCCCCCCCCTTCCTTCCAAGCGCTGCTGAACTGTCCCGGGCAAGGCCAGGCACTTTCAAGCACGTATTTGCAGTCACGAGAACAAGAAACTTGGCTGTAAACAAAATGCCTCGTCTCGGTCATTCTACCTATTTGTCTCAGTGTAGTCACAGAACCTGCCCCAATGCCTGCCGTCCAAATCAATCTGTGGGTGTGGTGGCCAACGCTCCCTCTAAGCTGTGGAGTCCTGTGAGCAAAAACTCTACTTTGGGAGCTCCTGGCATTAAGGTTGTGAGCGGGCGATTTGGGTGCTTCGCGAATCAGTTTGCTCTGGAGCCCCCTCCTTCCTGAGCGGAGACAAAAAGGTGTGTGAGCCGGAGGCTAAAGAACGGTGAGCCAGCTCACACTAGCTCAGCTTAGAGGGAACACTGGTGGTGGCCAACTGCAGCTTGGGAGATTCCTGGAGAGATTTGGGGGAGGGACTGCCCCCCCAGCAGGGAACTGATGGCATGGAGTCCACCGTCTGAAGCCCCCTTTTCCTCCCAGGGAACGGACCTCTATAGTCTGTAAATCCACTGTAGTTCAGGGAGTATTTCATCCCCCCCACCTGGAGGTTAATATGAAAACTGAGGGTCACAGTGTTAGGAAGATCTAGGAGAATATAAAACACTGTGTGTAATAAACATAGACTTAAGGTAAATCTATTATATGCTTTTAAAAATATTTCTATACCATGTTATAAATATCGGTGTCAAGTATTTCAGAGTTTTGGAAGAACAACAGAACTACCATCTAAGAGAGAGGTTGCTAACCAAATACTTCAAGCAGCAGAAATTGATAAACTTTCGCTACTTTTAAAGAATCGAGCAGAAGAAATCTATGAAACTACTTGGGCCAAATTTTATAGCTGGAAACTACGCTAACTTGAAAATGTCAACTAATTAAAACCTGAGAAAAGATATTGTCAAAACCTTTCTATCCTGTAAAAAAGACAAGGTTATGTGATGTACAGTAATGACAAGGCGAAATCATTAGACAAGATGCGTGATCTGTACCCCATGGTTTTTTTTTATGTTTGTTTATCTGTATATAATGGAGCTGTGGTGGCTCAAGTGGTTAAGACTCTGAACTGCAGGCTGTGGAAGGTCGGTAGTTCAGCAGTTCGAGACCCGAGTGGGCCACATGACGGAGTGAGCTCCCGTCTCTAGTTCCAGCTCCTGCCAACCTAGCAGTTCGAAAGCAAGAAATTGCAAGTAGATAAATAGGTACCACTTCGGTGGGAAGGTAACAGCGTTCCTTGGTGTTTAGTCATGCCGGCCACATGACCACGGAAACATCTTCGGACAGCGCTGGCTCTTCGGCTTGGAAACGGAGATGAGCACCGCAACCCTAGAGTCAGACTCCACTGGCTTTCGAGCAAGGGAACCTTTACCTTTTTTATCTGTATATAACTATATATAGAATAAAGAATTTTTTTAAAAAAGTATTTCCGAACATAGATTCATAGAATCATAGAGATGGAAGGTACCTCTAGGTTCATCTATTCCAACCCCCTGCACAATGCAGGAAATTCACAAATACCTCCCCCTCTACACCCGCAGTGACCGCTGTTCTACGCCCAAAATATGACAAAAAAATCTCCAGGATCCCTGGCCAAACCAGCCTGTAGAAGAATGGCTTCCTGACCCCAAAGTGGCGATCAGCATTTCTCTGGGTGTGTGTAAGAAAGTGCCACAGCAATTTACCACAGCCGTATGTCAAAGTGCAGGTTTACACTGTGTACAAACATTGAAACACCACCTTTGACAGTCACCTGATAGAACTTGAGAGAGATGTTCTCCTAGATAACTTTGGATGTTTGCCGCAAGGGTTCTGATGGGACCCCCCAAAAATGCTGCTATTTTAAGGTACTCACAAAGAGGATTTTTGCGCCTTATGTCTTGCATGTATATCACTGTCCTTGAAAAAGAGTGTATTCCGTGTGGGTAAATTACTAGAGTCCCCTGGGATCAGTGTTTGTGAAATTGACAAGGTGCTGTTTGAATGTTGGTACATAGTGTAAACCTGCCCTTTGAGATACTGTTGTGGCGAATCCGTGTTTTGAAATACTTGACATCCGTATTTATAAAATAGTACAGAATTTAAAATAAATAAATAAATAGAAAGCAGAAGATAGATTTACCTGAAGCCAGTTTTGTGTGGTGGTGAAGTGTGCAGACTCTAATCTGGGAGAACAGAGTTTGATTTCCCCACTCCTCCTCCACATGCAGCTGCTGGATGACCTCGGGCAAGCCGTAGTTCTCTCAGAGCTGTTCTTGAAAGAGCTCTCTCTCAGCCCCACCGACCTCCCAGCATGTCTGTTGTGGGGAGGGGAAGGGAAAGGAGTTTGTAAGCAGCTCTGAGACTCCCTTGGGTAGTGAAGGGCAGGGGTATAAATCCAATCTCCTCTTCTTCAGTCACAAGTTCTCTCAGAGCTGTTCTCTCAAGGGCAGTCCTCGAAAGAGCTCTCTCAGCCCCACCTCCCTCACAGGATGTCTGTTGTGGGGAGGGGAAGGGAAAGGAGTTTGTGAGCCGCTCTGAGACTCCTTTGGGTAGTGAAGGGCCATGGGGTATAAATCCAATCTCCTCCTCTTCTTACTCTTCTTCTTCTTCTCCTTCTCATATACATGGCAGTTTGGTGTAGTGATCAAGTGCACAGAGTCTAATCTGGGAGAACCGGCTTTGATTCCCCCACTCCTCCACTCGCACCTGGCTGGGTGATCTTGGGCACGCCATAGTTCTGACAAGAGATGTCCTTGAAAAAGAGCCGTTTCTGTCAAGAGCTCTCTCAGCCCAACCTCCCTCACAGGATGTCTGTTGTGGGGAGGGGAAGGGAAAGGAGTTTGTAAGCCGCTCTGAGACACCTTTGGGTAGTGGACAGGGTATAAATCCAATGTCTTCTTCTTCTACTACTACTTCCTTCCTTCCTTCCTTCCTTCC
>NW_015165276.1:37624-44351 GCF_001447785.1 Gekko japonicus | reverse complement strand
CGTTTCTGTCAAGAGCTCTCTCAGCCCCACCTCCCTCACAGGATGTCTGTTGTGGGGAGGGGAAGGGAAAGGAGTTTGTAAGCCGCTCTGAGACACCTTTGGGTAGTGGACAGGGTATAAATCCAATGTCTTCTTCTTCTACTACTACTTCCTTCCTTCCTTCCTTCCTTCCTTCCTTCCTTATCTCTTCTTCTTTTACCTCACAGGGTGTGTGTTGTGGGGAGGGGAGGGGAAAGGAGTTTGTGAGCCGCTCTGAGACTCCTCTGGGTAGTGAAGGAGCATGGGGTATAAATCCAACGTTCTCCTCCTTTTCTTCTTCTTCCTCGTCTTCATCCTCCTCCTCTTCTTCTTCCTCTTCTTCTTCTCATTTATTACATACAGCATCATGTATTTTTCTCTGCCCACCTGGAGGCTAGCAACGCCACGTGCCCACAAGGCCAGGCTGGTCCCGGGGCTCCCTCTGACCCGAGGCTCCCTCTCCCGCCCCCTTCCGCAGGAGCTCTTCCTCCGCCTGGTGCCCCACGAGTGCCTGGGCTCCTTCTGGTCTCAGCGCGACAAGAAGGGCCACGAGGGGGCCTGCCCCACCGTCCGGGCCACGGTGGCCCAGTTCAACCGGGTGGCCAACGCCGTCGTGGCCTCCTGCCTGAGCGACACGGGGCTGCGCGCCGCGCAACGGGCCCGCCTCCTGGAGAAGTGGATCCGCGTGGCCGAGGTGGGTGCCCCCCGTGGACGTCGTCCGTGGCTGAGGTGGGGCCTGTTTCCTGGACCCCCTAAGTCTTCCTCGCCCGGCCCGGCCCGATCCAAGCGTCTCCCTCTCCCCCCTTGGCTCTTTTCCAGGAGTGCTTCTTCCTCCGGAACTTCTCCAGCCTCTACGCCGTGGTCTCGGCCCTCCAGTCCACGTCGTTGCATCGGCTCAAGCGGACCTGGGAAGAGACGTCCAGGTAGGGGCACGGGGGGAACCAGCCCCGGGGGGGCTTCCTAAGAATATAAGGAAAGATCCCTGTGGGATCAGACCAGTGAAGGTCCATCTAGTCCTGCCAGCCATCTTGAAAGGCCCCCCAAAAAACCCCAACAAGACCTAGAGGCCGAGGCCTTCCCCTGGTGGTGTCTTCTGGCCCTGGGATGCAGAGGATGACTGCCTCTGAATGTGGACGTTCTACTTTAGATGCCCCGTTTCTGGCGTCGGGGTGAATCTGTGTTTTGAAATACTTGACACCAGTATTTATAAAATAGTACAAGAATTTTTTTTAGGAAAAAGAGGACAAAATAAATTTACCTAAAGCCGGTTCGGCGTCGTGGTTAAGTGGGCGGATTCTAATCTGGGAGGGACCGGGTTTGAGTCCCTCACGCCTCCACTTGCACCTGCTGGATGACCTCGGGCAAGCCATAGTTCTGTCAGAGCTGTCCTTGAAAAAGAGCCGTTTCTGTCAGAGCTCTCTCAGCCCCGCCTACCTCACAGGGTGTCTGTTGTGGGGAGGGAAAGGGAAAGGAGTTTCTAAGCCGCTCTGAGACATCTTCAGGTAGTGAAGGCTGGGGTAGAAATCCAATCTCTTCTTCTTCTTAGTGGTTAAGTGCGTGGACTCTAATCTGGGAGAACCGGGTTTTGATTCCCCACGCCTCCACTTGCACCTGCTGGATGACCTTGGGCAAGCCATAGTTCTGTCAGAGCTGTCCTTGAAAAAGAGCAGTTTCTATCAAGAGCTCTCTCAGCCTTGCCTACCTCACAGGGTGTCTGTTGTGGGGAGGGGGAGGGAAAGGAGTTTGTAAGGCGCTCTGAGACTCCCTTGGGTAGTGAAGGGCGGGGTGTAAATCCAATCTCTTCTTCTTCTTCAAGGATAGTTCTCAGGAGAGCTCTCTCAGCCCCACCTGCCTCACAGGGGGTGTCTGTTGTGGGGAGGGGAAGGGAAAGGAGTTTGTAAGCCGCTCTGAGACTCCAAGTGAAGGGCGGGGTATAAATCCAATCTCCCCCTCCCACTCCTCCTCTTCCCCTGAAGTTGCCTCTTGGCACTGGGATTTAGAGGTTCACTGCCTCTGAATTTGGAGGTTCCCTTTAATGGCCCATCTCTTGCTCTCCTTTCCCTTGCAAACCCCAGATCTTGGCCACCTGCATCCAGCCATAATAAGGCCCAGAAGCAGCAACTGTTTTGCAGGGGGTGGAATGAGACACACCCAAAGAGCTGAGGAAGAAGAATTTGCCCCCTTCTTTTTCACTGTTTGCTTAAAAACAATCCCAGTTGCCGGCAATGCTCCTTCTAAGCTGTGGAGTCTTGTGAGCAAAAATTCTGCTTTGTGAGCTGCTGGGATTAAAGTTGTATGAGCCAGCGATTTGGCTACTGCATTAAATTAGTCTGCTCTGGAGCCCTCCTTCCTGAGCTTAGACACAAATGTATGCGATGGAGGCTAAAGAACTGTGAGCTGCCTCACACTAACTCAGCTGAGAGGGGACACTGCTCTGGAGCCATCCTTCCTGAGCGAAGACAGAAATGTGTGAGCCGGAGGCTAAAGAACTGTGAGCTGCCTCACACTAACTCAGCTGAGAGGGGACACTGCTCTGGAGCCATCCTTCCTGAGCGAAGACAGAAATGTGTGAGCCGGAGGCTAAAGAACTGTGAGCTGCCTCACACTAACTCAGCTGAGAGGGGACACTGCTCTGGAGCCATCCTTCCTGAGCGAAGACAGAAATGTGTGAGCCGGAGGCTAAAGAACTGTGAGCTGCCTCACACTAACTCAGCTGAGAGGGGACACTGCTCTGGAGCCATCCTTCCTGAGCGAAGACAGAAATGTGTGAGCCGGAGGCTAAAGAACTGTGAGCTGCCTCACACTAACTCAGCTGAGAGGGGACACTGCTCTGGAGCCATCCTTCCTGAGCGAAGACAGAAATGTGTGAGCCGGAGGCTAAAGAACTGTGAGCTGCCTCACACTAACTCAGCTGAGAGGGGACACTGCTCTGGAGCCATCCTTCCTGAGCGAAGACAGAAATGTGTGAGCCGGAGGCTAAAGAACTGTGAGCTGCCTCACACTAACTCAGCTGAGAGGGGACACTGCTCTGGAGCCCTCCTTCCTGAGCTAAGACATAAATGTATGCGCTGGAGGCTAAAAAACTGAGCCGGCTCACACTGACTCAGCTTACAGGGAACACTGGTTGCCAGGTACCTCGAGTTTTACTTTCAGGCTATGTTTTCGCCCCAGCCTGCCCCCAAAGTGGTCCTCACTACGACCCTGCGAGGTAGGCTAGACTGAGAGATGAGGAGGGGCCAGGATTGGGCATCCCTCGTATGGGGTAGAGTCGGGGGGGGCACTGGGGCTGTTCCCCGTGGGGATGACTCTCTCTCTCTCTCTCTCTCTCTCTCTCTCTCTGGGTCTGGCTGCCCCCAGGGACTGCATCCACTGCTATGAGGGACTCAGCGCCATCTGCTCAGAGAAGGACAACTACCGCCAGAGCCGTCAGCTCCTCTTTCAGGTGGGCAAGAGGCAGGACGCTGTGCGACACCCCGGCCACCTCCTCCACCTGGCTTCCGGCCCTGCTCTGGGGGGGGGGCTCCCCACTGAAGTCCCAGCCTCTGCCGGCAGGGATATCTCCGCTCATCAGACCCCTCTGGCTTCCTGTTTCCCCACCCCACCCCACAGGAAGGCTGCCCCGGTGCCGAGCCCACCCAGCGGAGGCATCAGCGGAAAACACTGGAGCAGCGCCCCACGGTGAGATGTGGGGGTGGGTTATAAGGAGAGCCCTGCTGGGTCGGACCAGGGAGGGTCCCTCTAGTCCAGCCTCCCGTCTCACACAGGGGCCGGCCAGTTCCCCCAGAGGGCCAACAACAGGGCAGGGAGGCCGAGGACTTCCTAAGAACCTCAGAAGAGCCCTGCTGGGTCAGACCAGGGAGGGTCCACCTAGTCCAGTCTCCCATCTCACACAGGGGCCAGCCAGTTCCCCTGGAGGACCAGCAACAGGGCAGAGAGGCCGAGGCCTTCCCCTGAGAAGAACACCAGAAGAGCCCTGCTGGGTCAGACTAGTGAGGGTCCATCCAGTCCAGCATCCCGTCTCACAGAGTGGCCAACCAGCTCCTCTGGAGGGCCAGCAACAGGGCAGAGAGGCCGAGGCCTTCCCCTGAGAAGAACACCAGAAGAGCCCTGCTGGGTCAGACTAGTGAGGGTCCATCTAGTCCAGCATCCCGTCTCACAGAGTGGCCAACCAGCTCCTCTGGAGGGCCAGCAACAGGGCAGAGAGGCCGAGGCCTTCCCCTGAGAAGAACCTCAGAAGAGCCCTGCTGGATCAGACCAACGAGGGTCCATCTAGTCCAGCCTCCCATCTCACACAGGGGCCAGCCAGTTCCCCTGGAGGGCCAGCAACAGGGCAGAGAGGCCGAGGCCTTCCCCTGATAAGAGCATCAGAAGAGCCCTACTGGGTCAGAGCAGTGAGGGTCCATCCCGTCCAGCCTCCTGTCTCCACACAGTGGCCAACCAGTTCCTCTGGTCAGCGAACAACAGGGCATAAAGGCTGAGGCCTTCCCTTGATGTTTCCTGCTGGGCATTAGTATTCAGTGGTTGACTGCCTCTGAACATGGAGGTTCCCTTTAGCCACCATGTCTCGTCGCCGTTGACAGATTTCTTCTCTGTGAATCTGTCTCATCCTCTTGTAAAGCTGTCTATTCCTGTGGCCATCAAGAGATCCCCCTGCCAGCAAACTCCGCATTCTAATCACTCTCTGTGTAAAGTAGTATCTCCTTCTGTCCGTCCTGAACCCACTGCCCATCAGCTTCGTTGGATGCCCTCGAGTCCCAGTATTTGGGGGGAGGGAGAAAAAGTTCTCTTTGTCAGCTTTCTCCGCCCCAGGTATCATTTTACAAAGGTCTATCATGTTCCTGCCTTAAAGGTAAAGGTAAAGGTTCCCTTGCTCGAAAGCCAGTCAAGTCCGACTCCAGGGGGGCGGTGCTCATCTCCGTTTCCAAGCCGAAGAGCCAGCGCTGTCCGAAGACGCCTCCGTGGTCATGTGGCCGGCATGACTAGACATTGAGGCGCATGGAACGCTGTTACCTTCCCACCAAAGCGGTACCTATTTATCTACTTGCAATTTCTTGCTTTCCAACTGCTAGGTTGGCAGGAGCTGGAGCTAGAGACGGGAGCTCACTCCGTCATGCGGCACCTGGGTCTCGAACTGCTGAACTACCGACTTTCCACAGCCTGCAGTTCAGCGTCTTAACCACTTGAGCCACCGCCTTAGTTGTCTCTTTTCTCAACGGAAAAGTCCCGGGCTCTTCCGCCTTTCCTCCGAGGGAAGGGGCTCCAACCCCCCTCGTCATCTGGGTCGCCCTCCTCTGATTATGCGTCTACAGGGCAGGTCCCAGGTTCAGCACCTCCAGTTCAGAGGGTCTCTGGTTTGGGAGGGGCTGTGGCTCGGTGGAAGAGCCTCTGCTTGGCATGCAGAAGGTCCCACGTCTAGTGTTCCTGCCGAGCGGAGTTAGTGCGAGCCGGCTCACCCTTTTTTAGCCTCCGGCTCACACATTTTTGTCTTAGCCCAGGAAGGAGGGCTCCAGAGCACACTGATTGATGCCGCTCGCTCAACACTGTAATGCCAGCAGCTCACGAAGTAGGATTTTTGCTCACAAGACTCCACGGCTTAGAGGGAGGCATTGCGGCCAGTGTTTCCTCCGAGCTGAGTCAGCGCGAGCCGGCTCACCCTTTTTTAGCCTCCGGCTCACACATTTTTGTCTTAGCCCAGGAAGGAGGGCTCCAGAGCACACTGATTGATGCCGCTCGCTCAACACTGTAATGCCAGCAGCTCACGAAGTAGGATTTTTGCTCACAAGACTCCACAGCTTAGAGGGAGTATGGCAGCCAGTGTTCCCTCTAAGCTGAGTTAGCGTGAGCCAGCTCACAAGACTCCAACGGCAACTGTAGCGAAAAGGAGCAGGGAGGAGGGGATGACGCCTCCGTCGCTCTTCGTCTCCCCCAGCCTGACTTTCCTCTCCCCTCCTCCCCCTCCCCCAGGGCGTGGTCCCCTACCTGGGCACTTTCCTCAAGGACTTGGTCATGCTGGACGCGGCCACACGGAACCGGCTGGCGGTGAGTGTGTCGGTGGGGCTGGGGACGCGGGTCTGGCCACCCACTTGGGGAGAGGCAGTGTTGGAGGGCGTTGGGGTCTGCAGGAGGGCGAGGCTGGTTATGGGGGGGTCTTCAGGGGGCTGCACCCGCATGTCGCGGTGGCCAGAGAGAGAGAGAGAGAGAGGGTCGACGGCCATCGCCAGCCTGTTTGCCATGCTGGGCGTGCCGTTACTTGGCGACGGCACAGGTGGTGGGGGTTAGAGGGGGGTCCCTCTCAGGTCCGAGCCCCATAGGATGCAAAAAAGGGGTGGACTCTGCCACACACACACACACACCCAGAGGACAAGAAGAGAAGCAGGCAGGGCTATTTTTGGGCAGGAACGCACAGGAACGGAGTTCCGGCTGGCTCCCCAGTTGGCCACGCCCAGCAGGAACTCATTAGCATGACAGGCCACACCCAATGTCAGCAAGCTGCCATTCTGTTTTGTGTGACCTCTGTGTACATATCCTTACCCTGTTGCACCCGGCTTGTTTCTACCATCCTGCTTCTGTGCTGGAATGCATAAGATAACTGCTGGTGGATGTGTGGGGGAGAAGATGCTGTAATGCTTGCCTATTGCTTATCTTATGAGAACTGCACCTGTGTTTTGTCTGATGTTCTGCCTGGTTCCCATAGAATGGGCGCGCAACC
>NW_015165276.1:4817-33524 GCF_001447785.1 Gekko japonicus | reverse complement strand
ATGTCATTTTGAACCCAATTACATATTATATTAAACACCATGTAACCTTCTTATTCACAACTGAAGAAAAGATAAAAACACATTCATTTTATTGAAGAAAGTTTTTTGATCAAGGAAACAGAAAAATGGCCCCAAAAATACCCACAGGTTTCACTTGTGCAAGGAAGCAGGAAAAAATGAAGCAAGGGTTTTAGAGCTGAAATGGTGATACTGCAGAAACTGAGCAGTGTCCCCATTTTAAAAGCATGAAAGTTCTGCCTGTGAAAGAGGGTGATCTTATGTACCACAAAATAGAATTAAATTGCCACAAGGGGTGGTGGGGACCACTGCCTTGGATTACCTTTTTAAAAGGATTTAATAAATGAATGGGTAGTAGGTATACGAATATCAGTCATGATTGCTGAATGGAACCTATATGGATCTCTTTAAATTACAGATACTGGGGACCATATCCACAAAGGGAGTCAAAACACATAAGGCTGTGTTTATCATGGAGTTCACAGAGCTTGGGTAGCCATGTACTTGGTTTTCATATAATGTTTGAGTTGCATCTGGATGGTGTAAGGTGTAAGGTGGGGAACCAGAAGGAATATTGGGGAGGGGAGGCTTGAGGGCCATTGGCCTAAGGACAGAAAATTGAAGATAGTCATCAACTATGTGACTTGCTTGTCAAATAGTTTCCTCAAAACATCTGGCTGCCTGTTGCAGGGAACAGATTTGGAACTAGTGACAGACTTTGGCCTAATGCAGCAAGATGATTCTTAAGTTGCCTAGACTTGCTTCGGTCCGGTGATAGAAATACATCAGGGCTGCGATCACACACACTAAACAATCCACTTTCAATCCACTTTTCAACTGGATTTTTGTCACCTATTGGGGGGGGGGGCAAAGCAATAGGGACAAACGAGTGTCAAAAGTGACTGTGTGGAAGTGGCCATAGTAAAATCCAGTTGGAAAGTGCATGGAAAGCAGATTGTTTAGTATGCATGATCGCAGCCCAGGTATCTTCAGTCTGTTCTAAGAGTCCAGAAATATGTGTTAAGAAATGGGAGGGGGGGATGGGAATATGAACGTTGCTAGGGTAAATAAAATCCAAAATGCAGAGCAGTTTGCAGGTTAAACAAACTAGAGGCATGACTCATAATAAATTATGCTGTGTGGGGGGAAAAAGTTGATTTCTCGAAGTACCACATCGTCAACTACACATTCACATAAACCCAGAATTATAAAATAAAGTCATCAGGTATTTTCCAACTGTAGTTCTGAGCAAAAGGGTAAACAGCTGTCCCCTATTTATCCATATTCATGGTTCTGTATAAAGATGTCATTTCCCCCCCTTTAGCCATCTGTTTTCTAATGTGCGCACTCCAGATATTTTGTTAGCTTTCTTTTGTATTCTAAGAGATCTGTTGAAAAAGAACATGTTGACCCAAATTGTTCACTCAAGGTGTGGATGAGCGGTAGGTTTAGTGGTATGACATTGCTTCCTACCTTTTTAAAAATTATTTTTTCCCCAGTGACATTGACTTTCTAATTGCTTAAGTATGCTGAGCAGAGACTTCCAGGGAACAATCCATCATGATTCCTGCGTTCCATTACTGGCCGATAACAACTAATTTAGACACTTTTGTTGTTGTTCAGTCACACAGTCGAGTCCGACTCTTCGCGACCCCATGGACCAGATCCCGCCAGGCCTTCCAGTCTTCTGCCATCCTCTGAAGTTTGCTCAATAGTTTAGACACTACCTGTGGGTAAATACAACTAGAACCATTACCAAACCAAGCCACCCTTATATTCTGATGGAATCCTGACCCTATCTGGATTAATACAACCCAGAGCCAGTTTGGTTTAGTGGTTGTCAGCAAGCTGCCATTCTGTTTTGTGTGACCTCTGTGTACATATCCTTACCCTGTTGCACCCGGCTTGTTTCTACCATCCTGCTTCTGTGCTGGAATGCATAAGATAACTGCTGGTGGATGTGTGGGGGAGAAGATGCTGTAATGCTTGCCTATTGCTTATCTTATGAGAACTGCACCTGTGTTTTGTCTGATGTTCTGCCTGGTTCCCATAGAATGGGCGCGCAACCGTTTCATTAGCCCGCCAGCGGGAATGTTATTCATTGGATATGTATCTGTTTGAATTTCCTTTATTATGCTAGCCCTACCTGTGTATCCCCAGTTCTAACAAAGAACGTGTTTGAGTATGTCTTCAACGCTTTGAAATAAATTTTGCTTTTCTTGAAAACGTGGATTTATTCTCGATGCTTGGGGATCCAACACCCAACAGCAGAAACTCATTAGGATTGGCTACTTTAGGGGGTGTGTGGCCTAACATGCAAAGGGGTTCCTGCTACAAAAAAAGGCCCTGGGTTTTGACAACAAACAAGGTAAACAGAATAAGAAGCAAAAGGTGGGTGTGGCCGGATGGCCACACTTCTGGTAACGTGGGGGTGTGGCCTAATATGTTAATGTGCTGTGCTGTCAGGGGTGTGGCCTATTATGCTAATGAGTTCCTGCTGTTGGGTGTGGCCTATTATCTGCTAGGCTTTTTCTACAAAAAAAGCCCTGGAAGCAGGTATTATCTGACATCAACCCCCACCCCCCACTGCCAATTTAGACAGGAGCAAACCGGCCAGCGTGTTTCTGGCAACGTTTGTGGCTTTTCCCCCCTGGTTTGTTTATTTCATTTATCTGTATCCTGCCTTTTCCCGCAGTGGGTGCCCAAAGTGGCTCACACCATCTGCCTCTCCTCTTTATTATTCTCACAACAACCTTGTGAGGGAGGTTAGGCCGATAGGGCGTGACTGTCCCGAGGTCACCCAGTGAGCTTCCGTGCCACGCGTCGGGACTGGAACTTGGGACTCCCCGATGCTCGTTCAGTATTTTCACTACTGTGTGCCACGCTGGCTCCGAACTGGAGTTAGCTTGGCCTTTTTGGCCTTCATTGTAGTGGTCGAGGAAGAGGCCTACCTTTCTGGGGTAACTCTGGGTCTCTCTCTCTCTCTGCAGAACGGATACATCAATTTTGAGAAGCACCGCAAGGTATGTGGCTTGGCAGGAGATACAAGGAGTGGGTCGAGGGAATGAAGGGGGTGCCCCCAGCCTCTGGGAAGACGGGAGCCACCCGTTCACACTTCTTTTTCCTCCGCCAGGAGTTCGAAATCTTGACGCAGCTGCGCCTCCTGCAGGCCGCCTGCCGCAACTACACCCTGAGGCCTGACCGCACCTTCCAGGGATGGTTGCAGCGCCTCCCCCGCCTCACTGAGGGCAAAAGGTGGGCACTTCTCTTTGTTGTCCCCCTCCCCCACGTCTGTGTTCACCTGTTAAAAACAGGGACGGGCACACACCAAACCACGAAGCAAAATTCATCACTAACTTTGCCCAGTTCGTAAAGCGAAGTTCGTGTGATGGGTCTACCGTCATGATCTTCCGTGAACCTCTAAAGCCATTTGTGGCCAGAGCAGAAGGCAGGGGTTTAAAGGGACTCTGAATCCCCTTTAAACCCTGCTTTCTGCTCCCCGCTACTCAACAGTTTTTGCAGCTTTCTGCAAACCCCATTGAAAACTTGTCGACATGGTTTGCTGGGGCCACAAACCTTCCAGTTCATGGTTTGACCACAAACTGAAACGAACCATGTTTTTGCACTTCGTGCCCATCCCTAGTTAAAAATCAGGAACTTTGCCTTGCGGTTTAGAGAGCCATCTTTCCTATTCGGGTAGTTACCCAGAGGCCTGAGAAAAGCTGCCTCCGTGAGGTCGAGTGTCTTCCTGAAAGAATTTTGGAAATGTCCAATCTATAAGTACTTACCGCTAGTGCTGTATTGTTTCTGTTCTTCTCATTCGCCAGTTTTGTGTGGTGGTTAAGAGTGGCGGACTCTAATCTGAGAGAACCGGGTTTGATTCGATTCCCCACTCCTCCACATGCAGCCAGCTGGGTGGCCTTGGGCAAGCCACAGTTCTCTCAGAGCTGATCTCTCAGGAGCAGTCCTCAAAAGAGCTCTCTCAGCCCCACCCACCTCATAGGGTGTCTGTTGTGGGAAGATTGTAAGCCGCTCTGAGACTCCGAGTGAAGGGCGGGGTATAAATCCACCTCTCCTCCTCCTCCTCAAGGTTGGATTCTCGTTTGCCACTTATAAATTAATTTTTCATTTTGTTGGGTTCTGTGCGGTCTTTGTGTGCCACTTTCCGGGGGGGGGGCCCCAGCACCCCCATAATGGTTCTCGAAGAGCTTTGCAGTCATCCCATCAGTTGTCAGTGTGACCAGGTGGCTCAGACCCGGGGGGGGGGGGACCCTTTGAAAGTTCCCATCCAAGCGCTGGGAGAAGAGACTTTCTGAGCACTGCCCCCTTATGGGTCCGAAAGGATTCACTGCCACAGGAAGTGGTGGCGGCTACAAGCATGGACGGCTCCAAAAGGGAATTAGATGAGCATCTGGAGCAGAGGTCCGTCAGTGGCTATTAGCCACAAGGTATAGATAGGGGCTCTGGGGCAAGTGATGCTCTGTCTTCTTGGTGCCTGGGGGGGGGGCAACAGTGGGAGGGGCTTCTAATGTCATGGCCCCACTGGTGGACCTCCTGAGGGCACCTGGTATTTCTGGCCACTGTGTGACACAGAGTGTTGGACTGGATGGGCCTTTGGCCTGATCCAACATTGGCATCTCTTATGTTCTTATGTTCTTATGACTGTAAACTAAATATGAGCAGTCAGTGTGATGCGGCAGCAAAAAAGACAAATTCCGTCTTGGGTTGTATCAAAAGGGCCATAGCTTTGAAATCGCAGGAGGTCACAGCCCCTCTGTAGACTGCCTTGGTCAGGCCGCCCCTGGAGTCCTCCTGTGTGCAGTTCTGGAGGCCTCGCTGCAAAAACATGTGGCCTTAGCTAGGGATAAATTCGGAACTTGTAAGCCGCTCAGAGACCCTTCGGGGTTGGAGCGGGGTAGAAATCGAAGATATAAATAAAATAAATAAATAAATAAAAAGGATGTGGGCAAAATCGAGAGGGTGCGGAAGAGATGACGAGGAGGATCCGGGGTCTGGAGACTGAGCCCTGCGAGGAAAGGCTGAGGGCCCTGGGAATGTTTAGTTTGGAGAAGAGGAGACTGAGAGGGGACATGATTGCTCTCTTTCAACATTTGAAAGGCTGTCAATTGGAGGAGGGCCAGGAGCTGTTCCAGTTGGCAGCAGAGGAGAGGACCCGAAGCAACGGGTTCAAATTACTTGCAGAAAGTTATCGGCTGGATATTAGGAAGAACTTCACGGTCAGAGTGGCTCAAAGGTGGAATCGGCTGCCTAGGGAGCTGGTGAGCTTCCCTTCACTGGCAGCTTTCGAGAAGAGGCTGGATGGATATTTGTCAGAGATGCTTTCGGCTGGTCGTGCATTGGGCAGGGGGTTGGACTAGATCAGTGGTGGCGAACCTATGGCACGTGTGCCAGAGGCGGCACACAGAGCCCCTCCCTGGGCAGGCGTGCCATCGCCCCAGCCAGGCCCAGACCGTCATTAAAGTGTGGAATTCTCTACCAAATAATTTTAAGTAAACGAAAGCATTTGGGATTGCTTTCCTTACTTTGTTTGGATCCTCTTATGTTAATGTATGAGTTGTTTTTTCTAAAGTGAAACCTCAGTATTCAGGTTAAATTGCCGTGTTGGCACTTTGCGATCAATAAGTGGGTTTTGGGTCGCGGTTTGGGCACTCGGTCTCTAAAAGGTCCGTCATCACTGGGCTAGATGGTCTCTGTATGGACCCTTCCAACTCTTATGATGCTAGGATGTCCAAGAACTGCCGGTGCCGGTGCTCTGTATGCCATGAAGTGGGGGGCAGATGTTCCCCCTCCCCGAGTCCTCCCCCCCTCCAGCTGTCCCTGCCTCGGCCGCCGTCTTCCATCGCCTCCCCCGAGGATCCTCTGCTGAGCCGCTTTCTGCAGTGTCTGCGGGATGCCAGATTAGCCAGCCAGCTGGAGGCCGGGAAGGTCGTGACGTTCTTGGCACAGAGTTCCGGAGACAGCCCTCCCTGGGTGCTCCGTGTGTGCCGTGGGCCTCTGTAGAATGACGTTCCAGCTTGTGCGTTGGACAGAGAGGGCTGTGCTCCCAACCAGCCGGAAAGGCTGGTCCCAACGAAACGGGAGATTTTGGTTTTGGTTTTGGCTACAAGCGGACTGATCCGACGGCCTCCCTCCAGAATGATGGAGGGGCGTTTCTAACACGGGGCCTCCCCCTTTCTCTTTCTCCCACAGCTACCAGCTTTCCTGTGCTATCGAGCCCCTCGGGGAGGGAGGGACCCCCACCAGACCCGTGAAGCCTTCCGTGGTCATCACCCACTGCACAGAGTGAGAGAGGGGGGCCGAGTGGGTGGGGGAAGGTTGCAAAGTTTCGCCCCCACCCCCCCGGGCCACACACCAGGCCTGATCGTGTTTCTGGCCTCCCGGTGTACTGGTTAGGAGGAGCACCAGTTTGGTGTCGTGCGTAGGAGCGCGGACTCTAATCTGGGAGGACCGGGTTTGATCCCCCACTCCTCCACTGGCAGCTGCTGCAGTCCTCGAGAGCCAGTTTGGTGTCGTGGTTAAGTGTGCGGACTCTAATCTGGGAGAACCGGGTTTGATTCCCCACTCCTCTACTTGCACCTGGCTGGATGACCTCGGGCAAGCCGTAGTTCTGATAAGAGCTGTTCTTGAAAAAAGAGCAGTTTCTGTCAGAGCTCTCTCAGCCCCACCTACCCCACAGGGTGTCTGTTGCAGGGAGGGGGAGGGAAAGGAGGTTGTAAGCCGCTCTGAGACACCTTTGGGTAGTGAAGGGCAGGGTATAAATCCAATCTCTTCTCTTCTTCTTCTAATCTGGGAGAACCGGGTTTGATTCCCCACTCCTCCACTTGCACCTTGGGCAAGCCATAGTTCTGTCAGAGCTGTCCTTGAAAAAAGAGCCGTTTCTGTCAAAAGCTCTCTTAGCCCCACCGACCTCAGAGAGTGTCTGTTGCGGGGAGGGGGAGGGAAAGGAGCTTGTAAGCCGCTCTGAGACTCCTTCGGGTAGTGAAGGGCGGGGTATAAATCCAATCTCTGAGAGAGAGAGAGAGAGAGAGAGAGAGAGAGAGAGAGAGCTCTCAGCCCCACCTACCTCCCAGGGTGTCTGTTGTGGGGAGGGAAAAGGGATTTTAAGCTGCTCTGAGACTCTTGAGTGAAGGGCTGGGTAGAAATCCAATCGCCTCCTCCTCTCTCTGCAAGAGAGGGGCAGTGTGTGTGTGTGTGGGGGAGAGGCAGAGGGTTTCTCCTAACTGGCCTCCTCCTCTCTTCCTTCTCTGTAGCATGCTCAGCTCCATCGGGATCGGCGCGCCCATGTCCTGGGACAAGCCCGGCTCCCCCCAGGCGCCCCCCGACCTGCTGGTCTCTTCTGCTCCTTCCCTGGCCCAGGTGACTACTGCAAGGGGGCCCCTTCCAAGCACACACCCCCACCCCCCCGTTCTCCTGCCTCCTCCCAGCTGTGGGAACGGGGGCCCTGGGAAGAAACCCACAAAGGCCCCAAACCATTCCTTGTGGTCTTGCATTCAGCACTGGGCCGTTTGCTTCGGGTCCGGGGATCTGGTCAGGGAGTTGGGAACCCTCCTGCCGGCCAACGATCCAGACTTCGACGCAGGCTCATGGTGCTCTCCGTTTTCTGCTCTTGTTGGCAACCCGTGTTCCCTCTAAGCAGAGTCAGTGTGCGCCAGCTCACCGTTTTTCAGCCTCCGGCGCACACGTTTTTTGTCTCGGCTCAGGAAGGAGGGCTCCGGAGCAAACTGATCGATGCAGCAGCCACATCGCTCGCTCACCGCTTTAATGCCAGGAGCTCGGAAAGTAGGGTTTTTGCTCACAAGACTCCACAGCTTAGAACAGGGGGGGGGGGCAGACTCACTCGACGCAAGAGCCCCGTAGAATAAACGTCAGGTGTTTGAGAGCCGCAAGGCATGAACAAATATTACACGTTTTTACTGTGAGATATGCAGGAGGAAAACGATGGCGAACCTAAACAGCATGATAAAAAGCAGAGACATCTCCCTGCCAACAAAAGTCCGCATGGTCAAAGTAATGGTATTCCCAGTAGTCACGTATGGCTGCGAGAGTTGGACTATAAGGAAGGCCGAGCGCCGAAGAATAGATTCTTTTGAACTATGGTGCTGGAGAAGACTCTTGAGAGTCCCTTGGACTGCAAGAAGATCAAATCAGTCAGTCCTAAAAGAAATCAACCCTGACTGTTCCCTAGAAGGCCAGATAATGAAACTGAAGCTCAAATACTTTGGCCACCAAATGAGAAGGGAGCACTCACTGGAGAAGACCCTGATGCTGGGAAAGATTGAAGGTCAAAGAAGACGGGGACGGCAAAGGACGAGATGGTTAGACAGTGTCATCGATGCAACGAACATGAAATTGAGCCAACTTCAGAGGACGGCGGAAAACCGGAAGGCCTGGCGCGATCTGGTCCATGGGGTCGCGGAGAGTCAGACTCAACTCTGCGACTGAACAACAACAAATGCAGATTTGCTTTTTACTAACATTAAATGAGACGGCCAGAAACAACAACGGAAGGGGTAAAAGCAGATATTGATAATGATATTTATTTCTCCAATGGTATTTGATTGCTAACGATATTCAGCTCCCCCAGTCGCCCTGCCGGGAGCCGTGCTGTATGCGTGAAAGAGCCGCCTGCGGCTCCCGAGCCACAGTTTGGCCACCCCTGTCTTAGAGGGAACACTGGTGGCAGTCAATGTTCCCTCTAAGCTGTGGAGTCTTGTGAGCAAAAATTCTACCTTGTGAGCTGCTGGCATGAAAGTTGTGAGCGACCGATTTTGCAACTGCATAGATTAGTTTGCTCCGGAGCCCTCCTCCCTGAGGTGAGACAAAAATGTGTGAGCCAGAGGCTAAAAAACTATGAGCTAGCTCACACTAACTCAGCTTAGAGGGAACACTGGTGGCAGTGGCTGTCCAGCGTCTCAAGAGGGCCTTTCCCAGCACCTGCCCTCTGCGACCTTACAACCAAGAAAGGCTAGGGATCCGGGCCCCTTCCGCGTACATGGCGTGTACTGTGACCCACTCCGGAATGGGTGCCGCCGTGCACTCCTTCCCCGCGTGGACCCTTTGGCTGCTCCCCCACATGCTGCCCTCACTGACCCTCACTTGCCTTCCTTCCCCAGCAAACAAAGTGGCCCTCGGTCTCCGTGCTCGACAGAGCCACAGAGGACGACCTGCCCTCTTCGCCTGGGGGCTTGGCCCCACCACCACCCGCCACTGGGGGCGGCTTTGCCCGCGGGCACCGGCGCTCGGCGTCCTGCGGGTCGGCCTACCCCAAACCCCCCACGCCCGGGAGCCCCGCTGCCTCAGAGTGCCGCTTCATCCGCGTGCGCATGGAGCTGCAGAATGGCACTCTCTACAAGTTCTAGTGGCCTTGTGGCAAAGAAAACAGAAGAGAAGCCCGTATTGGATCAGGCCAACGGCCCATCCAGCCCAACACTCTGGGTCACCCAGTGGCCCAAATAACCAGGTCAAGGATCAGGCCAAGGACATAAGAACAGAAGAGAAGCCCATGTTGGGTCAGGCCAGTGGCCCATCCAGCCCAACACTCTGGGTCACACAGTGGCCAGAAATACCAGGTGCCATCGGGAGGTCCAGCAGCGGGGCCAGAACACTAGAAGCCCTCCCACTGTTGACCCCCCCCCCAAGCACCAAGAAGACAGAGCATCCCTTGCCCCAGACCCAGAGTTCATATAAGAATATAAGAGAAGCCAGTGTTGGATCTGGCCAATGGCCCACCCCGTCCAACACTCTGTCTGTCACACAGTGGCTAAAAACACCAGGTGCCATCAGGAGGTCCAGCAGTGGGGCCAGGACACTAGAAGCCCTCCCACTATTCCCCCCTCCCAGCACCAAGAATACAGAGCGTCACTTGCCCCAGACCAAGAGTTCCTATCTATACCTTAAGAATATAAGAGAAGCCAGTGTTGGATCAAGCCAATGGCCCATCCAGTCAAACACTCTGTGTCACACAGTGGCCAAAAATACCAGGTGCCATCAGGAGGTCCAGCAGTGGGGCCAAGACACTAGAAGCCCCTCCCACTGTTGCCCCCCCCCCCAAGAACCAAGAATACAGAGCATCCTTTGCCCCAGACAGAAGAACATAAGAGAAGCCAATGTTGGATCAGGCCAAAGGCCCATCCAGTCCAACACTCTGTATCACACAGTGGCCAGAAATACCAGGGGCCCTCAGGAGGTCCAGCAGCAGGGCCAGGACATTAGAAGCCCTCCCACTGTTACCCCCCGCAAGCACCAAGAAGACAGAGCATCCCTTGCCCCATAAGAACTTAAGAGAAGCGAATGTTGGATCAGGCCAAAGGCCCATCCAGTCCAACACTCTCTGGGTCACACAGTGGCCAAAAATACCAGGTGCCTTCAGGAGGTCCAGCAGTGGGGTCAGGGCACCAGGAGCCCTCCCTCTGTCTCTCCCCCCCCCCCCAAGCACCAAGGAGGATTCCCTAGGAGGGATGGCTGAAGAAGAGTTTGGGACTTCTCCATTTAGAAAAGAGAGGACTAAAGGAAAAAAACGACAGAGGTTTATAAAACAAAGTTAGCATCCAGTGGGGGCACCTATAAGACCAACAAAGTCTTATTCAAGGCGTGAGCTTTCGTGCGCACACACACTTCGTCAGACGATGAAATGGAATGACAGATCATAGTCGCCTATATAGGAGTGGCTTGTTCGATTAGCATGCAAAATCGTGAGGACGCCCTTTTTTAAAACAGATCAAAAGGATGTCAAGTTTAGTTCCTGGTTATCATCTGTGATGCATGAGGTGGAGAGAGCTGACAGAGGACTTTGTCTCCATTTCCCAAAAAACTAGCGCTCGAGGGCATCCAGTGAAGCCAATGGGCAGTAGGCTCAGGACGGACAGAAGGAAATACTGCTTTACACAAGAAGTGATTAAAAGACCGAGCCAGGATTCAAAATGATCTGGATAGGCTGGAACAGTGGGCGGAGACAAATAAAATGCATTTCAATAGAGAGAAGTGCAAAGTCCTACACTTAGGTTACAAAAAATCAAAGGCACAGATATAGAATGGGAGGGACTTGGCTTGACAGCAGCACATGTGAAAGGGATCTAGGTGTTCCGGTTGATCACAAGCTAAACATGAGCCTGCAGTGCGACGTGGCTGCGAAGAAAGCTAATGCAATCTTAGGATGCATAAACAGAAGCATTGTGTCCAGATCATGGGAGGTGGTCGTTCCGCTCTATTCTGCTGTGGTCAGGCCTCACCTGGAGTCCTGTGTCCAGTTCTAGGCACCACATTTTAGGAAGGGCGTTGACAAGCTCGAGCGTGTCCAGAAGAGGACAACCAGGATGGTGAGAGGGTTGGAATCCAAGTCTTATGAGGAAAGGTTGAAGGGTCTGTTTGGCCTGGGAAAGAGAAGGCTTAGAGGGGACATGGTTGCAGTCTTCAAGTAGAAAATGGAGCAGATCTATTCTCTCTTGCTCCGGATTGCAAGACTAGATCTAATGGGTGGGAACTACAAGGGAGTCGTTACCGGCTAAATATCAGGAGAAACTTCCTAACTGTAAGAGTGGTTGAGCAGTGGAACAGACTGCCCCTCGGGAGGTGGTGGATGCTCCGCTGGGCGTTTTCAAGCGGAGGCTGGACGACCATCGTTCAAGTATGCTGTAGGTATCGCAGGGCTGTCTTTCAGCTATGCTCCTGCAGAGCTGGGGGTTGGACTAGATGACCTGCAAGGTCCCTTCCAACTCTAACATTTTCCGAGCAGAGGGCTGAGCCTGTGGAACTCCCTGCTGGAAGAGGAGGAGGGAAGGGAAGGCAGTCTGTTTGACAGGACAACTTAGATGGGTCTTCAGTGGGGCACCTCAAAGTAGCTGTTTTACTGCAAAGGAATCTCAGGAACAGACTGGAATGGGAGATTGCTGAATTACAAGTTATTAGAATATGCAGGACAGTGGAACCCCCAGGGCTTAACAGAGATATCGGCTTCTTATCTCACTACACACACAGAGTCATTCTCTTCTTACGTATACCCAGAAATTAAATTTTGTTGGTCTTATAGAGGCCACTGGACTCAAACTTGGTTCTCACATCTGTTGTTAACTCCTTTATTATCTGTATGCCAACTTCCATGGGTGTTCAGGATGCTGGGGAGAGTTTGTTTTTACACTTCTAGTATCTTGAGGATTTTTTTTCTCCAGGTACAGTTAGTAAAATAATTCTTGCTGGGGTAAAATACAACTGCCTGCTTTAGGGAGAACAGAAAAATGAAGCAGGTTACCCCCATCGATACGATTTATCGGTGTTTCTCTGCGTTGCGGCTCTGTTAACGGTTAAGGGACCTTTCACCATGAAATTAAGAGAGCCAGTAGTTACCATACAGAGCAGGGAAAACACCCGGGCCCCGATGGCTACTGGATGAAAGGGACTTTTCCGAGCAGAGGGCTGAATGCGCTCCCCTTCCCCCCTCCCCTCTCGTTCGCTGTCTTCGGCAGGTGACGAGTCAGGACAAGGCGCCCACCGTGATCGCGAAGGTGCTGGAGAAGCACAACCAGGATCGGGGCCTGGCCCCCAACTATGAGCTGGTGCAGCTCCTGGGCGAAGGCCGAGGTGAGAACTCGGGAGGGAGAGAGGGAGGGCCGGGTGGGGGGAAGTGGCTGTCTGTCGAGGGTCCCATCCTGCCTGGTCCTTTTAACAGGAGATGCCAGGGATTGAACCTGGGGCTTTCTGCATGCCAAGCAGAGGCTCCAGCACTGAGCCACAGACTCTCTTGACAACTCTCCTGGGTCTCAGGTGAAGGTCTTTGCCATCTCCTCTCACCTGGTCCTGTTTAACTGGAGAAGCTGCTGGGGATTGAACCTGGGGCCTGCCTCCTGCATGCCAAGCAGAGGCTCTGCCACTGAGCCACGGCCCCTCTCGACAGCTCTCCAGGGTCTCAGGCTGAGGTCTTTGCCATCTCCTCCCGCCTGGTCTTTTTAACTGGAGATGCCTGGGATTGAACCAGGGACCTTCTGCATGCCAAGCAGATGCTCTTCCACTGAGCCACAGCCCCTCTTGACAGCTCTCCAGGGTCTCAGGCTGAGGTCTTTGCCATCTCCTCCCGCCTGGTCCTTTTAACTGGAGATGCCGGGGATTGAACCAGGGACCTTCTGCATGCCAAGCAGATGCTCTTCCACTGAGCCACAGCCCCTCTTGACAGCTCTCCAGGGTCTCAGGTGAAGGTCTTTCCCATCACCTCCCGCCTGGTCCTTTTAACTGGATTGAACTTGAGACCTTCTGTGTGCCAAGCAGATGCTCTTCCACTGAGCCACAGCCCCTCTTGAGAGCTCTCCAGGGTCTCAGGTGAAGGTCTTTCCCATCCCCTCCCGCCTGGTCCTTTTAACTGGAGATGCCGGGGATTGAACCAGGGACCTTCTGCATGCCAAGCAGAGGCTCTGCCACTGAGCCGCCTGGTCCTTTTAACTGGAGATGCCGGGGATTGAACCAGGGACCTTCTGCATGCCAAGCAGAGGCTCTGCCACTGAGCCGCCTGGTCCTTTTAACTGGAGATGCCGGGGATTGAACCAGGGACCTTCTGCATGCCAAGCAGAGGCTCTGCCACTGAGCCGCCTGGTCCTTTTAACTGGAGATGCCGGGGATTGAACCAGGGACCTTCTGCATGCCAAGCAGAGGCTCTGCCACTGAGCCGCCTGGTCCTTTTAACTGGAGATGCCGGGGATTGAACCAGGGACCTTCTGCATGCCAAGCAGAGGCTCTGCCACTGAGCCGCCTGGTCCTTTTAACTGGAGATGCCGGGGATTGAACCAGGGACCTTCTGCATGCCAAGCAGAGGCTCTGCCACTGAGCCGCCTGGTCCTTTTAACTGGAGATGCCGGGGATTGAACCAGGGACCTTCTGCATGCCAAGCAGAGGCTCTGCCACTGAGCCGCCTGGTCCTTTTAACTGGAGATTAACTTCCATCCTTGGGGCTGTACTTGCCTCAGAGTGGCTCAGGGGAGCAGACGTTATGGACCCTGGCTGGGGGCTACATAGGTTCGCAGAAGTCCCCAAAGAAACTGTATGAGAGATTTGGGTCTAGTTACAAGGAGATCTTTAATAACGCATCAGAGTTATCAAACAAGATGCCGGCTGAGCTTCAGTCAGCTGGCCTCGAGATGTACACACATGCCAAGCGAAACTTAGTCAAACCTTGAGACCCGCGTGCATAACTAAAACCGGGCACCTTGTACCCTGCATCGCCGGCTGCGATTCAAAGAATGATTCATTAAATGAGCCACCAGCATTAAAGTTGAGAGCGAGCGATTTGGCTGCTGCATCAATTCGTTTGCTCTGGAGCCACATCCTTCCTGAGCGAAGGCAAAAATGCGTGAGCTGGAGGCTAAAAAAACTGTGACATAGCTCCCACTAACTCGGCTTAGAGGGAACACTGGAGGGATATTGTAGTGAGTTGAACTGGGAGAGGGGGGGGCTGGAGAGCGGGGCAGGTAGCACCACCTGTTGGGCTTCTGCTTGGCCAGGTGGCCACACCCCCTTGACGGCTTCTCTCTCGCCCCCACAGAATTGGCCTTCCCGCCCACGGCCAACATCTTCTATGCCATGAACAGTTCAAGCCTGGACTTCATCCTCCGCCGCAAGCACCCGCCAGACCCAACGTCCCCACCGCTGCCTCCTCCCCGGACCCCGGCGCCACGGGCCACGGACGTCCACGCCACTTTCCCGAAGATCAAAGCCACCGGGCGCAAGATTGCCAGGGCCTTCTTCTGAGGCAGAGACTGGCACGACCCGAATAGCCTCTGTGCCTGGCGGCAGCCCTGCAACCATGAGCATGCCGTCATCCGGCGACTGGAGCGGGGCCTCGCGGGCGACCGCCTTTGCTTTGCTGGCTTCCGCGGGGACCCAGTTTTGCGTGCCCTTTGCTGCAGCTGTTGCACCCGTGGATGAACACGGGGTTTCCCGGAGGCTTTATGGAACTCAGCATGCGAGGCTAGAAGAGCTAAGGAAGGAAACTTGGGGGGGGGGTTGTGGGGGTGTAGGCCCTCGAGGGAGGACCCCTGCCCTTCCTCAAAAGCCTCTCCAAGCCAGGGCTTTGTTACACCGCTGGGGTGTTTCTCTCCTCCTCTTCCACCGAGGGCCTGGCTTCTGCCTCCCGCACTGGGTCCGGGCAAAGACGGGCCCACCTCACTTCCTGCCCAGACAGGAAGTGGACTTGGCAGTCGCCCGTTCCTGGGGGGGGGCAGGGAGGAGCCCCCCTCACGTGTGCCAAGGCTGTGGTGGGGAGGTTCTTCCACTATAACGCTTGCACACTGCCAAGGGTTGGGTCTGAGGGAAGCCATTTCTCAGGGAGTCTCAGCCGGGGGTGCTGAGATGCAAACTTTCTCTTTCCAACCTCACCCGCCCCACGTGCATAGGGGGAGCGTGGGTGCCCTCTTCCTGGCTGCCGCTGGAATACCCCTGTGCTTGGCGCCACTCTGGACTCTTTAACACTAATGCAACGAAGACACTAAGGCAGGAGGGGAGGGACGGCGCTTGGCCCTTCACCAGCCAGCTTCCGCTAGGGGGAGCAAGAGGAGAGCCACGGAGCCCACCCCCCCTCAGGACAGACGGGCTTCTTGCCCCCGGCCGGTGACCCACCCATCTCAGAGGACCGGGACACAAGGAAGGGACCGGTGGCCCTCTGCGTTTGCAAAGACAGGGGTCGTGTGGTGTAAATCCTTTAATAAATCTTGCCTTTTCTACAGAAGCGTCTGGTTCTGCTCAGCCTCTCTGAGAGCACACCGCCGTGTACCTGACCCTGGCAGACTGGGGTTAGCGGTTCACAGTCCTAAAGTGTGGGTCTCTTTCCCCCCTCACGCTGCCGCCTCGCAGAAAAGAGAGAAAATCCTCGCGTTTTTGATGCCGCTGTTTTTGGGGGTCTTTTGAGCCAGTTTGGTGTCGTGGTTAAGTGTGCGGACTCTGATCTGGGAGAACCGGGTTTGATTCCCCACTCCTCCACTTGCACCTGGCTGGATGACCTTGGGCAAGCCATAGTTCTGTCAGAGCTGTTCTTGAAAAAGGGCAGTTTCTGTCAAGAGCTCTCTCAGCCCCCCCTACCTCACAGGGTGTCTGTTGTGGGGAGGGGAAGGGAAAGGAGTTTGTAAGCTGCTCTGAGACTCCTCTGGGTAGTGAAGGGCAGGGTATTCAACAGCCGCAGGACACAGAGACACTCTGCTGGTCCTGCCCTGAGGGAAAAGCCACAGAAGCCAGAGTGTCTGAGCACACACCGAGTGCATCCGGCGGCCAAAACCAGCCACCCATTAGACTGCCTTTGGGCTATAAAAAACCGAGTTTCCTGCCTGGCCCTCTGCCTCCGTCCCCGGCAGATGCTTCCCATGTCCCTTTGCTGCCAAGACGCCCGCGAGGTTTCCGTCGACGGAGTCGTGCCAGAGCCGGGCCTCTTCTGGACGGACCGTGCGGAGGCCTTCCCGGCAGATGCTGCCTGAGCTGCTTCCAGAGCGGATTTCAGCAGGGTCTGAAATGCGGGGCCTTACCCTGGGCCCCTTCCCTTCAGTCCGGGGGAAGCCGGACTGTCAGTCCCGCCCCCCTCCCAGAGGGGCTTGTCATCGCCAGCAGACAGCGCGAGAAGAACACTCGGATCCCTTTCACGTGTGCTGCTGTCAAGCCAAGTCCCTCCCATTCTATATCGGTGCCTTTGATTTTTTGTACGTAAGTGTAGGACTTTGACCTTCTCTCTATTGAAATTCATTTGATTTGTCTCCGCTCATTGTTCCAGCCTATCTAGATCATTTTGAATCCTGGCTCTGTCTTCCTCGGAATCAGCAATCCCACCCAGCTTTGTGTCATCTGCAAATTTGATGAGCATCCCCTCTATGTCTTCCTCCAGGTCATTGATAAAAACACTGAACAACTCTGGGCCTAGGACCGAGCCCTGTGGCACTCCACTCGAGATTTCCCTCCACGTAGACGCAGAGCCATTTACAAGCACCTGTTGGGTACGATTTTTCAACCAACCAGCTTAGACTCAGCTTAGAGGAAAACACTGCTGGAGAGGCAGCTAGGGATCAAACTGGGGATCTTTTATTATTTCATTTATTTCATCTTCTGCAGGCAAAGCTGAGGCTCTCCCCGGGGCTTTTTTTGTAGAAAAAGTCCAGCAGGAACTCATTCGCATAATAGGCCACACCCAACAACAGAACTCATTAGCATATCCGACCACACCCATGAGAGCATAGCTCATTAGCATATTAGGCCGCACCCCCATGTTACCAGAAGTGTCGACATCCAGCTTCTTATTCTGTTTACCTTGTTTGTGGTCGAAACCCTGGGCTTTTTTTGTAGCAGGAACTCCTTTGCATGTTAGGCCACACACCCCCTAATGTAGCCAATCCTAATGAGTTTCTGCTGTTGGGTGTGGCCTATTATGCTCATGAGTTCCTGCTGGGCGTGGCCAACTCGGGAGCCAGCCGGAACTCCGTTCCTGTGCCTTCCTGCCCAAAAATAGCCCTGGCTCTCCCACTGAGCCGGGGCCCCTCCCCTGCAGTCTGCACTCTACCACAGACACACACACACTGCTGCTTCCTCTCGCAAGTTCTCGTTCCAAGGGAGACTGTTTGTTCAGGGGGCTTCTCCCCTCCCGAGAGGGAGAAGAGACAGAGGAGGGTGCAGCCATCTCCCGCCCCGTCCCTGGTGGCGGTTAGGAGGCCTGCTGAGAGAACTGACCCAACTTTTATTTCAGACAAAACAGCATACTGACATCTACAGGGGAACGGACAAGCTCCACGCACACACACCCCCGTCTCCCCACTTGGCACAGTCCTGGGGGGGGGGGATCCGGACGCGCAGCTCAGGCCTTGACGGCCCCCTTGGCCTGGGTCTTCTGGAACTCCTGCTGGAGCCGCGCCAGGCCCTCCCGCTGCTGCTCCGACTTCTTCTCGTAGTCCTGCATCTGGGCCTCGTACCGCTTGCTGCAAGGGAGGGGGAGAGAGAGAGAAAGGGAAGCTGCAGCCGCACCGGTAAAAACGTGACAGACGCGGGCGCCGAACCTACGAGGACACCCGGAGAACCGCACTCGCCGGACCGGGCCGAGGGGTCCGTCTGAGGCCGGGCAATCCTGGGGTTGGCCGGCTGCTTTCCCAGAAACCCACGGGCAGCAGCAAGGAAACGGCTTCCCTCCCTGCTACTATCCTGTGAATGATACACTGCCTCTGTTTGGTGTCGTAGTTAAGTGTGCGGACTCTAATCTGGGAGAACCGGGTTTGATCCCCCACTCCTCCACTTGCACCTGCTGATGTGACCTTGGGTCAGTCACAAGCTCTGGCACAGCTGTCCTTGAAAAAGAGCAGTTTGTGTCAGAGTTCTCTCAGCCCCCCCTACCTCACAGGGTGTCTGTTGTGGGGAGGGGAAGGGAAAGGAGTTTGTGAGCCGCTCTGAGACTCCCAAGTGAAGGGCGGGGTATAAATCCAATCTCTTCTCTTCTTCTTCTTCTCTGAACGTGGAGGTTCTCGTGTGGCTTCTGGGGGGGGAATGGGGCCGACTGCGTTTTGAACAGTGCCTCGGACATCGCAAGCTGAAAGCACTCCCGTCCTCCAGGAAGGCGGGACTCTCTCCTCTGATTTTCATCCCCTAGCCACTTAAACCCAGACGGCGCACGCAGAACATAGTACAACGAAATTAAAGGTGCAATCATTTCAGTGATCTACAGCCATACTCATATACACTCACACAACCATTCACAACCATCCCATAACTCCCTTAAGGTTCACATTGCAACTTAAACCACCAATGTCACCCAAATTCCAATTTCAGACAGCATTTAAAGCAATAATAGCTCTCGAATAAAAACTGTTTTTTAACCTGTTTGTCCTTGCTTTGATTGTCCTGTATCTTCTACCCGAAGGCAGCAGTTCAAACAAGGAGTGTTCAGGGTGTGACAAATCCTGCAGAATGTTCTTTGCTTTTTTTCAAGCATCGAGAGCTATACAATTCCTCCAGGAATGGGAGGGGGCAGCCAGTTTCGTCTGCTCTGGAGCCCTCCTCCCTGAGCCAAGACAGAAATGTGTGAGCTGGAGGCTACGAAACTGTGAGCTAGCTCACACTAACTCAGCTTAGAGGGAACATTGGTCCAGAGCAGTGTTCCCTCCAAGCTGAGTGCGCGTGAGCCAGCTCACAGTTTTTTTTAAAGCCTCCGGCTCACACATTTCTGCCTTCGCCCGGGAAGGAGGGCTCCGGGGCAGACTGATTTAGGCCGCGGCCAAATCGCTTGCTCGCAACTTTTTAAGGCCAGATGGCTCACAGAGGGAAATTTTTGCTCACGAGGCTCCACAGCTTAGAGGGCCAGAGACCGTGCACGGCCAATGCCTCGCCTCACGGCCGCGCTTCCTATAGCCTCCTCAGAAGAGAAATGCCGCCACCTCTGGGGCTAAGCGGCGCAAGATCGTTTTCCTCACCACACCGCTGGTGTGCCTGGCCGCCCATCAAAGAAAAAATTCCTCCCCAGCTCAGAATGGCTGGTCATCAGTGAAGCCCTCCCCCACCGCCGCCACCCCCCTTCTGAGACTCCGCCCCACACCCATTCACAGGGCTCTTTTTGTAGAAAAAGCCCAGCAGGAACTCATTAGCATAATAGGCCACACACAACACCAGAAACTCATTAGCATATTAGGCCACACCCCTGCCGGCACAGCTCATTAGCACATTAGGCCGCACCCCCACATTACCAGAAGTGTGGTGATCCAGCCACACCCACCTTTTGCTTCTTATTCTGTTTACTTTGTTGTCAAAACCCAGGGCTTTTTTTGTAGCAGGGACTCCTTTGCATGTTAGGACACACACACCCCTAATGTAGCCAATCCTAATGAGTTCCTGCTGTTGGGTGTGGCCTATTATGCTCATGAGTTCCTGCTGGGCGTGGCCAACTTGGGAGCCAGCCGGAACTCCGTTCCTGTGCGTTCCTGCCCAAAAATAGCCCTGCCCATTCAAGCGAATCACCAGTCCCGCCCGCCCCATCGGCTGGGTGCACAGGCTACGAAGAAGCAGCGTCGGTTTTTATGCCCTGCCCTTCTCTAACCGGAGGAGTCTCAGAGCGGCTGACAATCGCCTTTCCCTTCCCCTCCCCACAGCAGGCACCTTGTGAGGTCAGCAAGAGGAGGCAGAGAGAGTCCTAAGAGAACCGGGACTGGCCCGAGACCACCCGGCAGGCTTCCAGTGGGGGGGGGGATTGAGCCGAGGACTCCAGATTAGGGTTGGAACACTTTCCCTATGAAGAAAGGTTAAAGCGCTTGGGGCTCTTTAGCTTGGCAAAACGACAGCTGAGGGGTGACATGATCGAGGTTTATAAGATTATGCATGGGATAGAGCAGGTAGAGAAAGAGGTACTTCACTCCCTTTCTCACCATACAAGCAGGGCCGGCTCGCTCACTAGGCGTTCGCCTAGAGCACACCAACCTTAGGGGCGCCAAACTGCACACGCCCCCCACCAAAAGCCCCCCCCCCGCCTAAAGACCTGCATTTCCAAGGCTGGGTAACCCCTGCCGCTGCCCGCCACCTCTTTGGCTGGCTAACTTCTCCCCGCCTGCCCCCTCAGCTTCCCAGCGGAGCGCTTCTCCTCCTCCTCCTCGCGGCCGGGGAGGGCTGGGGAAGCGAAGACTTATGAGCACCTTGCCAGTCAGCGTCTTCTCCAGGTGCCCTGATGAGGGGTGCCAAACTGCACTCGCCCCCCACCAACAGCCCCCCCGCTGGCTCTGACCAGGGGGGGGCACGGGGGGCGCCAGAAGGGATCCTCACCTAGAGTGCAAAATAAGCTGGGGCCGGCCCTGCATACAAGAACTCCTTGTGGGCACTCCATGAAATGGCTGAGCAGTCGGGTTAGAACGGATAAAAGGAAGTCCTTCTTCACCCAAAGAGTGATGAACACATGGAATTCACTGCCACAGGAGGTGGCGGCGGCTACAAGCATGGACGGCTTCAAGAGGGAACCGGATAAGTATATGGAGCAGAGGTCCATCAGTGGCTATGAGCCACAAGGTTATAGATAGTGACTCTGGGGCAAGTGATGATCTGTCTTCTTGGTGCTTGGGGGGGGTCAATAAGAACATAAGAGGAGCCAGTGTTGGATCAGGCCAAAGGCCCATCCAGTCCAACACTCTGTCACACAGTGGCAAGAAAAACCAGTGCCATCAGGAGGTCCACCAGTGGGGCCAGGACACTAGAAGCCCTCCCACTGTTGACCCCCCCCCCCCAGCACCACCAGGCTCTTTGCTTGAGGACAATTTGGCTCTACAACCATAGGAAGGCGATTCCTGGACCAGAAGTTTATATCTGAGAACCACTTGGCCTGTGGTTGCGCTTTCAGAGGCCTCATTTATTTTTTACTCTGTGCCTGGTGGTTCATCTTGAAACAACTTGCTTCTGGTCCTTATTGAATTTATACTTTGTATTTACATGATTGTACTAGATTTGTATAATAGCCAATATGTTCCTCACGATTGACCTCTGAGGAAGGCCCACCTAGGCCGAAACGCGTCAGGTCAGACTGATCAGCCCTTGTGTTTTATCGTTTGTTATTTATACATAACGTATGATCGGGCCCTTATATAGTTTTTAAATTTGTGATTAATAAATACATGTATTTTTTATATTTTTTCTTCATTACATTTTTTAATATCGGCCCCCTTTCTTACATTTGACTAACCTTTGTCAGGATCTGTACACATAACTAAAACATACAGCGGTTAAAAGAAATGGTCTAAGTTTCAAACTTAAAAGGCTCGTGAAACTAGACTACTGCCTTTGATGGAAGTGAGACACATTGTCATGACTAACGGAATCCTTGACACCAGAATAATGTGAAAAATTGATATGGCTGCTATTTAGGGCCTATGATTGATAGCCTACAATACAAACCTGTAGCAATTGCAAATGCAATCGCATATAACAAAACAACGTCTGGTGCAGTGTTCCCTCTAAGTTGAGTTAGTGTGAGCTAGCTCACAGTTTTTTAGCCTCCAGCTCACCCATTTTTTTCCTCGCTCAGGAAGGATGGCTCCAGAACAAACTAATTTATGCAGTAGCCAAATCACCTGCTCACAACTTTAATGCCAGTAGCTCAGAAAGTAGAATTTGTGCTCACAGGACTCCACGGCTTAGAGGGAAGATTTTCTTATGTGTACATTTCTGGATGTGTGTCATTGTAATAGAAAGAATATTGACCACTGAGAACAGTCCGAAGGGTAGTTAGGTCAAAAGATTGTACCCATCCATTATATTTGTATGTAACTTGGTTGGCACGAGCCTTTTAAGTTTGAAACTTAGACCATTTCTTTTTAGTTATGGTGTACACCTTAATAAACATTTTGTATTTTTGTATGATATAGTTTGTAGCTTGACCCTCTAGAGCCAGTTTGGTGTTGTGGTTAAGTGCGCGGACTCTCATCTGGGAGAGCTGGGTTTGATTCCCCACTCCTCCACATGCACCTCGCTGGATGACCTTGGGCAAGCCGTAGCTCTGATAAGGGCTGTCCTTGAAAAAAGAGCAGTTTCTGTCAAGAGCTCTCTCAGCCCCGCCTACCTCCCAGGGTGTCTGTTGTGGGGAGGGGAAGGGAAAGGAGGTTGTAAGCCGCTCTGAGACTCCTTTGGGTAGTGAAGGGCCATGGGGTATGAATCCAATCTCCTCCTCCTCCTCCACCACTGGCACCTGGCTGGGTGACCTTGGCCAAGCCTTAGTTCTGACAAGAGCTGTTCTTGAAAAAAGAGCAGTCTCTGTCAAGAGCTCTCTCAGCCCCGCCTACCTCACAGGGTGTCTCTTGTGGGGAGGGGAAGGGAAAGGAGTTTGAAAGCCGCTCTGAGACACCTTTGGGTAGTGAAGGGCGGGGTATAAATCCAATCTCTTCTCTTCTTCTTCTTCACAGCTGATTTTGGGTTGAGTCCCCCCCCTTTCCCCCGTTTTTGTCATTCCTAGACTGGCCCCCTCAGCGAACTCCCCTTCCCTCCACGGACTCACATTTCCCCCGTGATGTAGTCCAGCCTCTTCCCCACCGTGGCCTTCGCCTCTTCCGTGTCCTGCTTCACCAGCACGGGCCCAATCAGCTTGTAGACGGAGTTGGAGGAGTCCAGGAGGTCCAGTTCCTAGAGGAGACGAGAGGGGAGAGTGCTGTGAGGCCGGGGGGGTGGGGGCGCAAGGCGAGGGGCAGGGGGCCCATCGCAAGAGGGCGGTCCGGGGGCACCTACCTCCTTCACAATGTTGTTCTCCGTCAGCTGAGCTTCCAGCTTTTGCCGGGAGGTCATGCACTTGCTGAGGTCTGAAACAGGAAAGGAGGAGGGAAAAAATGAGAGATGTTCTCATCAACCCCAGGAGATGGACATTTGCTCCTGAGCTTTATACCCTGCGGGAAAGGGCAGGTGAGTGGGGCCCCCTCCTCCCCAAAAAGCAGCATGTGGGGGGGACAGGATGGCTCTCTTGAAGTATTCGAAGGGCTGTCACTTGGAGGAGGGCAGGGAGCCGTTCCTGTGGGCGGCAGAGGAGTTCCCGCTAAGCTGAGTGAGTGTGAGCCAGCTCACATTTTTCAGCCTCCGGCTCGCACGTTTTTCGCCTCCGCTCAGGAAGGAGGGGGGCTCCAGAGCAAACTCGTTTATGCAGCGGCCAGATCGCTCGCACGCAACCTCGATGCCAGGAGCTCACCCGAGTGGAATTTTTGCTCACAAGACGCCACAGCTTAGAGGGAGCCCTGGATAGGACTGGCAAGAATGGGCTTGAATGAAGGGCGGGGAGGTACAGGCTGGATAGGAGGGGAAAACTTTTCTGACAGCCAGGAGTTGTGCAACGGTGGAATTGGCTTCCTTTGAGAGGTGGTGAGCTCCCCCCTCCCCGGGCAGTCCTTAAGCACTGGCTGGAGAAACACTGGTCAGGGATGCTCTGGGGCTGATCCTGCACTGAGCAGGGGGGTTGGGCGAGAGGGCCTCTGTGAACAAGGTTCCCTCTAAGCTGAGTCAGTGTGAGCCAGCTCACCGTTTCTTAGCCTCCGGCTCACACGTTTTTGTCTCGGCTCGGGAAGGAGGGCGGCTCCAGAGTAAACCGATTTCTGCAGCAGCCAAATTGCCAGCTCACAACTTTAAGGCCAGCAGCTCACAAAGTAGAATTTTTGCTCACAAGACTTCGCAGCGGAGAGGGAACATTGGCTGTGAACCCTAACCCAACTCTGTGATTCCGTGAGAGACACCAGGATCCTGTTCTTTCCTTGAGCCCAAGGAATGCCCCTTGAGCTTTTGGGAGGCAGGCTCCGGTGCCCCTCTACCCCGCAATGCTGACGCAAGCGACACCTCTGACGGACCCCAAGGACTTCTGGCTGTGGCTCCAAAGACTCCCCCCCAGATGGCTTTGGCCTTCCCAGAGACCCCAATACTAGAGATGTGAAGGCCCAAGGGGGAAAAAACGGAAAAATTCAGGGGGGAAACGTTTTTTTCCTGAAGACTTTTTGTTTTTTTCCGAAAAATTGGAAACATTGAAAAAAGAAAAGAAAAAAAAATTGATTATGGAGCGTTTTATTTTAACATGATGAATAGAATATTTTAAGACAAGGTGTTCAAGTATTTTCCAAATCATTTCTAAATTATATATATATGGTATCAGATTGATCTAATTTCTGTGAACTGAGGACAAGCAAGTCCTAGGTTACAAACTGAACTCTCCCATGCAAGAACAAGATGCATTTTTTCCTTTAGGAGGTGCGATTGTCAGAAGAAAATAAAAAAGGCTTCAGTTTTGGTTTTGCATGTGGGTGGGTATTCTGTTTGTAATAACTGTTTGGATACACTATATTTTTAATAGGCTAGATGTGATAATTTCATGCCAAGTAAAAATGTCCATAGTCATATTTTATGTTCCTAAAGTAACAGAATGACTTTCAATCTAGAAAAGGAAAAAGAAGTGCTAATGTAGCATTTTTTTCAATTTTTCCGAAAATTTCCGAGCTTACCCAATACCACCCCTCCCCACGCACACAGAGAGCCGTTCAGGTGGGCTGCCGTCTTGGTCTGACATCAGCTTCCCCAGCTTCAAGTGCCTCAAACGCTCCACGGTGATATTTACATTATGGACCTTAGGTATGTATTAATTTTTGGTATGTATTAATTTCGACCTCTCCCATGCGAGTGATCCACCGCCCTTTGCTGGCAGGAGCTCATGCATACAGGGGAATGTAATTACTTGCCGAGCTGTCCTTCGGTATTAATTAATAGTAGTAGATTAATTAAGAGTAATAGATTAATTAAGAGTATTGAAATTAATGCTGTCACGAATCAATACTTTATGGCATTGGTCTATTGGCCTCTTTGGCGTGTCGCAAGGGGCCCTGAGCCCAATTATGGGATAGGTCGGGATAAAAATTGCAAAATAAATTAAGAAGAAGAGGAGGAGATTGGATTTGTACCCCGCTCTTCACTAAATGGTCTGGGGCCTGTCTACCTGAGGGACCGCCTTTCCCCGTACGTTCCCCCAAGGGCACTGAGATCCGAGTCGCAAAATCGCTTGGTCCCCCCTGGTCCTAGGGATGCTAAGTTAACATCGACAAGAACTAGGGCGTTTTCCCAGTACTATGAAATCAGCTCCCAAACGGAATTCGAGCCCTGCGGGATCTTTACCAATTCCGTAGAGTGGTAAAGACCGAGCTGTTCTGGCAAGTGTTTCAATAGCTCAGACCACACTGACTGTTCTAGCACTTTATAACAGAAGGCTGCCACGTCTTAATCTCAATTTTAATAAGTGTATTTGGATATATTTATTGACTGTATTGTTTTAGACTTATATTATATTGATTGTTATGTTGGTTTTAAACTATTGTAAGCCGCCCTGAGCCGCCTAGGCAGGAGGGCGGGGTAAAAGTCTAATTAATAAATAATACCCAAAGGTGTCTCAGAGCTGTTTACCATCTCCTTTCCCCTCCCCACAAGAGACACCCTGTGAGGGAGGTGGGGCTGAGAGAGCTCCGAGAAAACTGCTCCTGAGAGAACAGCTCTGAGAGAGCTTGTGACTGACTCAAGGTCACACCAGCAGCTGCACATGAAGGCGTGGGGACACAAACCAGGTTCTCCCGGATTAGAGTCCACTAACCACTATGCCAGACTGCCTATTTAATTTTTTTTTTAAGTTGGGAGTTCAGGGGCACCTTTAAGACCAACGAAGTTTAATTCTGGGTAGAAACTTCCTTGTGCGTGCACACGTCTTCAGATACAGAGGGCAAGACAGAGATTCGTCCTGTCAGACAGAGAAGAGCGTTCTCTCAAGGGCAGTTGCTGTCAAGAGCTCTCTCAGCCCCGCCTACCTCACCGGGTGTCTGTCCGTTGTGGGGAGGGGAAGGAGTTTGTAAAGCCGCTCTGAGACTCCTTCAGGTAGTAAAGGGCGGGGTATAAATCCAATCTCCTCCTCCTCTTCTTGGAACAAGCCTCAACCCAGCCACTGAACACCTTTGGATGGCTACTAAGTGTGCGCGGACTCTAATCTGGGAGAACCGGGTTTGATTCCCCACTCCTCCACTTGCACCTGCTGGATGACCTTGGGCAAGCCATAGTTCTGTCAGAGCTGTCCTTGAAAGAGCAGTTCCTGTCAAGAGCTCTCTCGGCCCCGCCTACCTCACAGGGGGTGTCTGTTGTGGGGAGGGGAAGGAGTTTGTAAGTCGCTCTGAGGGTCCTTTGGGTAGTGAAGGGCCTTGGGGTATAAATCCAATCTCCTCCTCTTCTTGGAACAAGCCTCAACCCAGCCATTGAACACCTTTGGATAGCTACTAAGTGTGCAGAGATTCTAATCTGGGAGAACCAGGCTTGATTCCCCCTCTCCTCCACTTGCAGCTGCTGGATGACCTTGGGCAAGCCACAGTCCTGTCAGAGCTGTTCTCTCAAGGGCAGTTTCTGTCAAGAGCTCTCTCAGCCCCACCTACCTCACAGGGGGTGTCTGTCGTGGGGAGGGGAAGGGAAAAGGAATCTGTAAAGCCGCTGTGAGATTCCCTTGGGTAGTGATGGGCGGGGGGTATGAATCCAAATCTCTTCTTCTTCCAACTGGGCACCGGCCTTCTCGTAAGAACGACCATCAGAAGAGCCCTGCTGTATCTGAAGAAGTGACTGCAGTGACTCACGAAAACTCCTCCCCTGCCGCAGGTTTTGTGACTCTGACACTTGTTTGGTGTAGTGGTTAAGTGTGCAGACTCTAATCTGGGAGAACCGGGTTCGATTCCCCACTCCTCCACTTGCACCTGGCTTGGATGACCTTGGACAAGCCGTAGTTCTGATAAGAGCTGTCCTTGGAAAAGAGCAGTTTATGTCAAGAGCTCTCTCAGGGTGTCTGTTGTGGGGAGAGGAAGGGAAAGGAGATTGTAAGCCGCTCTGAGACTCCAAGTGAAGGGCGGGGTATAAATCCAATCTCTTCTTCTTCTTCTTCTTCTTGTGGTTGCCTCTGGTCCCTGGACCCTGACCCTAACCCGGAAGGAAAGAAGTGGTGCCCTTTCCCGCCCGCACCGGCTCCATTTCGAGGTGGGGGGAGGGCAGGTTTACCTTTCTGCAGCTGCTGATACTTCTCCAGCTCACCCTGGAGCTTCTTCTGCAGAGCCTCCGCCATGCCCCCCCCCTCGCCTGCCCCCAAAGAGAGAGAAGAAAGGTTAACGCCTGCACTGCGGGGAGGGCGGGGTACAAATGCAATTGATAAATAAATAATAAATAAATAAAGCGCTTGGGGCTCTTTAGCTCGGGGAAACGACGGCCGAGGGGGTGACATGGCAGGGGAGAGAAGGCGGATTGTGGCTCAGAGGCTGTGCTAGCCTCTTGCAACCCAAATAAGGAAGAGTCCTGTGGCGCCTTTTGCACATTTACGCTTTCGTGAGCGAGAACTTAACGCATGCATGGGATAGAGCAGGTAGAGAAAGAGGTTCTTTCCTCCCTTTTCTCACAATACGAGAACTCATGGGAAATTCCTGAGCGGTCGGGGTTAGAACAGATAAAAGGAAGTCCTTCTTCACTCAAAGAATGATTAACACATGGAATTCACGGCCACAGGAGGGGGCGGCGATGGCTACAAGCATGGATGGCTTCAAGTGGGAATTGGATAAACATATGGAGCAGAGAGGTCCATCAGTGGCTCATAGCCACAAGGTATAGATAGGGACTCTCGGTCTGGGGCAAGTGATGCTCTGTCTTCTTGGTGCTCTTGGGGGGGGCAACAATGGGAGGGCTTCTAGTGTCCTGGCCCCACTGCTGGACCTCCTGAGGGCACCTGGTGTTTTTGGCCACTGTGTGACAGAGTTTTGGACTTGATGGGACACTGGCCTGATCCAACACGGGCTTCTCTTATGTTCTTATACATTTGGAGCAGAGGTCCATCAGTGGCTATTAGCCACAAGGCATAGATAGGAACTCTCAGTCTGAGGCAAGGGATGCTCTGTCTTCTTGGTGCTTGGGGGGGGGGCAACAGTGGGAGGGGGCTCCTAGTGTCCTGGGCCCCACTGCTGGGCCTCCTGAGGGCACCTGGTGTTTTTGGCCACTGTGTGACACAGAGAGTGTTGGACTGGAGGGGCCCTTGGCCTGATCCAACACGGGCTTCTCTTATGTTCTTATACATTTGGAGCAGAGGTCCATCAGTGGCTATGAGCCACAAGGCATAGATAGGAACTCTCGGTCTGGGGCAAGGGAGGCTCTGTATTCTTGGTGCTTGGGGGGGGGGGCAACAGTGTG
>NW_015165276.1:2154-3961 GCF_001447785.1 Gekko japonicus | reverse complement strand
TGGGGGGGCGGGGCCGCAGCCGGCTCCTCTGAGGGAGAGCGCCGTTGATTGGCATGCCCGCCTGCCTGCCTGGTTGCCAGTCTCCCGGCGGGGGGGATCCAAAGAGGACATCCGTGACAAGAAGGACGAAAAGCCAAGGAAGAGGATCTGCAAAAGGGGTTTTTTACTCTCCAGCAAGGCTCCCTCTAAGCTGTTGACTCTCGTGAGCAAAAACATTCTACTTTGTGAGCTACTGAAGAAGGTTTTGAGCAGGTGGTTTGACCAGTGCATGAATTAGTTTGCTCCGGAGCCCCTCCTTCCTGAGCTAAGATAATAATAATAATAATAATAATAATACAGAAATGTGTGGGCCGGAGGCTAGAAAACTGTGAGCTGGCTCACACGAACTCAGCTTAGAGGGGACACTGCTCTCTAGCAGTTCTGCAGAAGAGTCCCTTCTCTTCTGTCGCTCCCACGCAACGCAACGAATACGGAGCCATGTATAAAAATACATACCCCTTTTTTTCACCAGGATTGCTTTCTCTGAGCGTGTGTCGCAATTAACAATTCTAATCAATCTTCCACGGGAGGCGGTGGATGCTCCTTCGCTGGACGTTTTCAAGCGGAGGAGGCTGGACGACCATCTTTCGGGGATGTTGTAGGTATGTAGGGCTCTCTTTCGGCTCTGCTCCTGCAGAGTGCAGGGGGGTTGGACTAGATGACCTGCAAGGTCCCTTCCAACTCTTAACATTCTATGATTCTTTGATTCGATCCTACTACCCCCAGGGGCTGTCATTCCACTCCGTGGTCTCTCATTCCAATCCCAGAACACTCCTACTGCCCCCAGGGCCTGTCGTTCCACTTTGGGGCCTGTAATTCCAGTGCCAGAATGCTTCTGCCGCCCCCTGGGGTTGTCATTCCACTCTGGGGCCTCTCATCCCAGTCCCAGAAGACTTCTGTTACTCCTAGGGCCTGCCATTCCAAGCTGGGGCCTGCCATTCCAGTCCCAGAGTAGTCTATTTGGGCCCAGAGACCCTAATGGAAAATCCATTCCACATTTTTATTGCAACTCTACTTGTACTGTACTGTAATGTATTTCAATGAAGCCCATGCAAGTCAATGGGCTCCTGGCTCCCATTCTTTCCAATAGGCCTTCAAGTGTTTCCCGTTGGTTCCAATGGGCAACCCTGTCCTTCCTTTTAGTACATCCCTCCTTAAACAGCAATCAGCTGAGCGACTCTCTCAGACCTAAAGGTGTTCGGTTTTCTTTTGGTGGCGTCTGGTAATCCAGGAGTCAGGCTCTTCAGTTTACCCTGAATCAAAGGTGGGATTGCCAAAATGCAGGCATGACAACTGATCTCCAGACGGCTGTTGAAAATGGCAGCTTCAGAAGATGTACTTCTATGGTATGCCATCGGTAAAGGTAGAAGTTTCTCTTGCTCGAAAGCCAGTCAGATCCGACTCTTGGGTTGTGGTGCTCGTCTCCGTTTCCAAGCCGAAGAGTCAGCGCTTTCCGAAGACTTCTCCGTGGTCACGTGGCCGGCCTGACTAAATGCCCCGGCTAAATTTTTCCATCTACAGTGATGATCAAGATATGCAAAGTGACACTAAATAACAGGTTGTCAGGTGTAAAGCGATAAATATGTCAGACTAGCAGAGAAATGTCTAAAGGTGTCTCTTCTAATTTAGTTATTATTTAGAAGTATGGGCATGGCAGTACCGCACAGACCTATAACGGCAGGCCCCCTGAGAAAAACATTGCCCCCCCCCAGCAAAAAGTTGTTAGCTAGGGGGCTGTTGGGGGGGGGGGGGGGCCGGGCTTTGGGGC
>NW_015165276.1:0-1310 GCF_001447785.1 Gekko japonicus | reverse complement strand
GGACTGATCTCTGTACTGGCGCGATCAGTTATAATCCAGGAGGGTGGGTGTCTCCAGGCGCCACCTGGAGGCTGGCAACCCGATTAGGCACCAGTTTTGCTCCCCTGTGTAACTGGGTTGGGTATTGGGGGGGGGGGGGATGATCAGTGTCTGTTTCAGTACAAGAAGAAATGAATGGATGAAACTGGAGTTCTGTTGCTTGTGGTTTGAGCTGGGGGAGGGGGAAGCAACGAGCCTTCATTTGGTCCAGAAGGGAATAAGGGCATTGCACTCTGAGTGTGTGTGTGTGTGGTTTTTGCACACTAGGCGAGGCTACCTTCGGGCACCCCCTCCCCCCAGGCGCCCACCAGTGTTCAGGCATCAGTGCATTTTAGGAAGACCCACTGAGCCTGCCCTGGCTACAGAATGAATGACGGAAGGTCTCCTGAGACTTGGAAGCAGGGGAAAGCCAGTCCAGAATTGCTCTAGATGGCTGCTGTCAGGGAACCTCCCTCCCTCCCTCCTTCTGGCTTTGACACGGTTTCCCCCCACACTCTGCTAGCCTTCCCCCTCTTGGCACCATGACAGCAGGACATGCATCTCTATCCATCCTAGCTAGTTAGACTGGATTAGGATCCTGTCCCTATTCTATCCGGTCCAGAATGGAATCTGAAAAGTACTCAGAAACGTGGAGTGATTTCAGCAAGAGTACTTTTATTAAGCAGGAACAAGACAAAGTAAGCCGGCTCGCAGGCCGGTATATATGCACAGAAAACCCACCACCAAAACACACCCCTATTTCCCTATAGGCTATTTACTGTAGCCGAGAGTCCCATAGGCTCTCGGCTGCGGACCTGGCCCTCTGATAGGTGCGGGCTAGGATCCGCTGTTCTATTGTTCTCTTAGAGCGAAGCTTCAGGGCTTTGCTAGACCGCATGGCCCAACGGTCGCGCACGTGGTAATGGCGGAGTACATTACAGAATCCCTTGCAATAAAGGACTCGATGTTAGTTTTGCAAAGCAAAAGAGGCTCTGTGGGTGACTTTGGCTTCATGTCAGGACACACAACCCAGATAGGCTTTGCTGCGTTATGTGCCTTGAGCGCTCCACTGACCACATAATCCTTCAGGGAGGACCACGTCTGCACCCCCACTCTGCCACGGAAGCTCGCTGGCCACTCTTGGGCCACGGGCTCTCCTTCTCTCAGCTTAGCCTACCTCGCAAGGGGGTGGTTGTCAGGATGGCACTGGAGAAGCAATGTGGTAAGCAGAAAAAAGTTGGGTCTAGATAATACGATCGGACTAATTTGAGAACATAAGAGACGCCAATGTT
>NW_015165275.1:486511-554355 GCF_001447785.1 Gekko japonicus | reverse complement strand
ACGCAAGCCCCCTTGCCACATCAAAGCAGTGATCCATGAGGGACTCTCCCAGCTTGTAACATCCACCACTCATCGGGCCGGGCACACGCTCAATTTGATCTTCACGGCTGGGGTAACAGTGGACCGGATTACTGCTTCAGCAGTACCATGGTCAGACTACCATGCTCTGAGGGCTCACCCACGAAGCCAAATGGACCCTATGCAGCTTCAAATGGCTATGTGAGATCCGATGCCCCCTGGCAGCCCATTGGGTGAGCTTGTAGAGGACTGGCATAACCGGCTCTCCGCAGCCATCGATGAGATCACGCCCCGGCGCCCTTGCTCTAGGCTTGCTTCCTGGTATACCCAGGAGTTGCGGCTTATGAAGCAAGAGCTTAGATGGCTAGAGAGACGGTGGCGTCGGGCTCGGGACGAAGCCACAAGAGCATTTATAGGACATTTATGAGATCCTATGAGATGGCAGTCAAAGCTGCTAAGAAGGATTTCTATGCAACCACAATTGCGTCCGCTAGCTCACACCCAGCCCAATTATTTAGAACAATTCGGGCTATAACAACTCTGCCACAGGGCAGACCAAATTGTAGAGAATTGGATATTGGCTGTGAGGCATTTGCGAGCTATTTTGCGGATAAAGTCCTGGCGCTTCACCGTGACCTCCCCACCACGGTTGACACAATGAGCGAACTTGAGGCCCCTTGCACATCTTCAAGTTCGGCTTTGGATTCTTTCGGCCCGCTCGGCCTAGAGAAAGTTGACAGATTGCTTAGGACTGTATGCCCAACCACATAAAACCTTGACTTGTGCCCTTCCTGGCTGATTAAGGCTGGCCACGAGGGGTTCCGTGGTGCCCTTAGGGAAATTATCAACAAGTCCCTCGTGGAGGGACAATTCCCGGGGTCACTCAAGGAAGCGATGGTCCACCCTCTCTTGAAAAAGTCATCTCTGGATCTGGCCGAATTGGCCAACTATTGGCCAGTTTCCAATTTGCCCTATCTGGGCAAATTAATCCATTTTGGTGGCGGTACAGTTACAAGGCTATCTGGATGATGCTTCCGTATTAGATCCCTTCCAGTCCGGCTTTCGCCCGGGACACGGGACGGAGACTGCACTGGTCACCCTGACTGACAACCTCCGGAGGCATCTGGATCGGGGCGGTGTGGCAGTGCTGCTTTTGCTTGATATGTCGTCCGCTTCTAATACAGTCGACCATCAGCTACTAACCCACCGCCTCGCCGATGTGGGGATACGGGGCTTGCCTTACAGTGGCTGGTTTCCTTTCTCCAGGGTCGGGGACAAAGGTTGGTGCTAGGGGAATGGCAGTCCCAGAGGCACCTGCTTGAATGCGGAGTGCCTCAGGGGGCGGTGCTTTCCCCAATGCTTTTTAGTATCTATATGCGCCCCCTTGCCCAGATTGCCCGGAGGTTTGGGCTGGGATGTCACCAGTACGCTGATGACACCCAGCTCTATCTGATGTTGGGCAGCCAGTCGGATTCCAGACCGGAAGATCTGGATCAGGCATTGCACGCCATGGCTGGTTGGCTTTGGCTGAGTCGGCTGAAGCTAAACCCGGCGAAGACGGAGGTCCTGTGCCTGAGTTGGGGCAGTTCGGGGTTGGGGCTCCCACTCCTGGCCTTTGATGGGGTGTCATTGGTGCCTGTGCCAGTGGTTAGGAGCCTGGGAGTGCTCCTGGAATTCTCCTTGGCAATGGAGGCCCAGGTAGCAGCCACTGCTAGGTCAGCCTTTTATCATCTGCGGCTGGTCCAGCAGTTGGCTCCCTTCCTCAATCGCGTCGACCTGGCTACAGTGATCCATCGACAGTCACCTCGAGGCTAGACTATTGTAACGCTCTCTACATGGGGCTGCCCTTGGTGCAAATCTGGAGGTTGCAGCTAGTGCAGAACGCCGCGGCCAGGCTATTACTGTGTCTCCCTAGATGGGAGCACATCCGGCTGGTGCTGAAGGCCCTGCACTGGCTGCCAATAGCATATCGAATTCGCTTCAAGGTGCTGGTACTTATCTTTAAAGCCCTATATGGCCAGGGTCCGACATACCTGAGGGACCGCCTTTCCCCATATATACCCCAGCGAGCACTACGGTCGGGGACGCAACATTGACTGGTCATTCCAGGCCCTAGGGAGGCCAGGCTCGCGGCTACTAGAGCCAGGGCGTTTTCAGTGGCGGCTCCTTACTGGTGGAATGAGCTCCCGGAAGAGATCAGGGCCCTGTAGGATCTTATGCAGTTTCGCAGGGCCTGCAAGAGGGAGCTCTTCCACCAGGCTTTCAACTAGGAGCCGCCCTTATCACCACCAATGACCATATCTGGCGTAGAGACTGGCTGTAGTGAGGCAGAGTCAAACTCAAACCACTTGTGAGCCAGTAGCTGTGGAGCTACATGATATGCTATGCCATCTTGGTAAACAACAACTTCAGAGTACATTTATTTAAATGTTGATTGTTTAAATGTTTTAATAATGTTTTAAGCTCTAATGTGTTCTATATGAATCTGGCACCGAGCCAGGCAGTGTGAGCCGCCCTGAGCCCGCTTGTGGGGAGGGCGGATTAGAAATATAAGAAAATAAATAAATTGTTTTTGTTTTCATTGCATTTTTAATGGTGAGATTTCTTTTACTTTTTAAAAAATGGTGAGATTTCTTTTTTAAAATCACAAAAATAAGTAAATGTATCCCCTTTCCAAACAAACACACTTTTGGGAGCCTTCGGTCTTTGTATCAACAAGCCTTTGAATTGGAATCAAGGCACATTATATTTCTAGCAGTTCTGGTGCTGCTAGTTGAACTCCCCTTAGGATTTAGGACAGGGTTGACAGACCCCTGGTCCAGGTGGGGATTCCCTTGATTTTGGGGGGCTTCTTCCTGCTGCCAGCCAGTGACCGTTTTGTCATTCCAACCTTTGCTTTGAAAACTTTCTCTGCGAACAAAACAAATAAGCTTCAGCCAATGACAAACTGTCACTCTCAAGGAGCTGAGCTCCATCTGCCAGCCCAGGGTCGCTACAGGTGGGCTGCCAGGGGGCTGTTCTTCCCTCTGCCTCGCTCAGTGCCTCCAGATTTGTTTGCAGGATTGAGGAGTGCAACTGCGTCAGTGCAGCCAGCTATTCCGGGGCCAGCTGTGGGCCAGGAAAGAAGGGCTGCTCAAGCAAACCAGCCGGTTTGGAGATGAATGGAAAAGGAGGAGCCCAAAGAAGGGGATGGGGTGGGAGGAGACTTCCTGTCGACCCCAGAGCATCCCAAAAGTAGACAAGGTGGGCACTTTCGGGATTCCTGCCGACAGAACACAGTGTTGCCAGCGCTGGCTTGGGAACTCCCTGGAGATTTGGGGGTGGAGCCTGAGGAGGCCGGGGTTTGGGGAGGAGAAGGACCTCAGCAGACTCTTCTGTTATGCTTCGGGGATTTCCCCCCTGGTTGTTCCAGACTTCTAAAACCCGAATGCATTGGTTACTGAGCTGTCCCGTTTTGTGGGTTCATTGTACTGACTTGCTCCTTCCCCCCTCCTTTCCCACGTGCTCAGATGCTGCTTTGCCGGTTCGTTGCCCGCCCGGGCCGCCGCCGCCTTCTGCGCCTTTGGTTGCCTTGTTTCTGCCTGCGGAGCGCACGGACGGAGTTTTCTCCAACTTCGCTTCTGCGTTGAGCGGCGCCCCGGGGGGGGCCCCCCCCCCTCCCGTCCCCCCCCCCCCCCCCCCCGGGCCTTTGGCCGAGATCTCCCCCTCCAGCCAAGTCCAGTTTGGGTGCTGTGGGGCGTCCGGACTGGAGCGACGCCCAGAGGCCCGGCGAGGACTGAGCCCTGGAGCGCCCGGGTTGGGAAACTGCGCCCCCGCCCCGTTTCTGCGAGAGAGCTCGACGAGAGAGCCCGTGTCTGGTCCCCGCGCGGAGGGTGCCGCTCGCCCAGCCGGGATCTTCCGCAGGATCAGAACCACCTTTTAAGGAGGTCGAGGATTTTCGCTCCGGATCTGCTCCTGCGGGGCCTGCGGAGTTCGGTGAGTCTGGAGACGGGAGGGGGGGCTGCGGCGCGGTTTATGCAGCCGGGCCCGAGAGAGCTTCCGAGCCTGGGGTGATTTGGCCATTAATAAAAACATCAGAGGAATCGAACCCGTGGTCGCTCTAGGCCACTCCTCCCCCGGCCCACCACAGGTCACCAACTCTGGGTTGGGTTGGAGATCTGGGGGCGGAGCCCCGGAAGGGCAAAATGCGGAGACACGAGGGAGCTGGACAGTAAAGTTGCCAGCCGTGTTCCCTCTAAGCTGAGTTAGTGTGAGCTAGCTCACAGTTTTTTAGCTTGCAGCTCACACATTTTTGTCTTAGCTCAGGAAGGATGGCTCTAGAGCAGTGTTCCCTCTAAGCTGAGTTAGTGTGAGCTAGCTCACAGTTTTTTAGCTTGCAGCTCACACATTTTTGTCTTAGCTCAGGAAGGATGGCTCTAGAGCAGTGTTCCCTCTAAGCTGAGTTAGTGTGAGCTAGCTCACAGTTTTTTAGCTTGCAGCTCACACATTTTTGTCTTAGCTCAGGAAGGATGGCTCTAGAGCAGTGTTCCCTCTAAGCTGAGTTAGTGTGAGCTAGCTCACAGTTTTTTAGCTTGCAGCTCACACATTTTTGTCTTAGCTCAGGAAGGATGGCTCTAGAGCAGTGTTCCCTCTAAGCTGAGTTAGTGTGAGCTAGCTCACAGTTTTTTAGCTTGCAGCTCACACATTTTTGTCTTAGCTCAGGAAGGATGGCTCTAGAGCAGTGTTCCCTCTAAGCTGAGTTAGTGTGAGCTAGCTCACAGTTTTTTAGCTTGCAGCTCACACATTTTTGTCTTAGCTCAGGAAGGATGGCTCTAGAGCAGTGTTCCCTCTAAGCTGAGTTAGTGTGAGCTAGCTCACAGTTTTTTAGCTTGCAGCTCACACATTTTTGTCTTAGCTCAGGAAGGATGGCTCTAGAGCAGTGTTCCCTCTAAGCTGAGTTAGTGTGAGCTAGCTCACAGTTTTTTAGCTTGCAGCTCACACATTTTTGTCTTAGCTCAGGAAGGATGGCTCTAGAGCAGTGTTCCCTCTAAGCTGAGTTAGTGTGAGCTAGCTCACAGTTTTTTAGCTTGCAGCTCACACATTTTTGTCTTAGCTCAGGAAGGATGGCTCTAGAGCAGTGTTCCCTCTAAGCTGAGTTAGTGTGAGCTAGCTCACAGTTTTTTAGCTTGCAGCTCACACATTTTTGTCTTAGCTCAGGAAGGATGGCTCTAGAGCAGTGTTCCCTCTAAGCTGAGTTAGTGTGAGCTAGCTCACACTAACTCAGCTTAGAGGGAACATTGCTCCAGAGCAAACTAATTTATGCTGTAGCCAAATCGCTCGCACACCACTGTAATGCCAGTAGCTTTCAAAGTAGAATTTTTGCTCACAGGACTCCACAGTTTAGAGGGAGCTGCCCAGGCCGCCATTACCTCCATGGGGACTGATTTCTATTGTTTGGAGATCAGTTGTAATTCTGGGAGAACTCCAGGTCACACCTGGCGGTTGGCAACCCTATGACACGGGGGGCATGAAGGGGCTACGCACAGGGTGCAAAAGCCTCTCTCTGCTTCACATGCCCAATTTCTGCCTGTTGCTCAAAACTGGTTCAAGCTGGGAGGTGTTTTGGTGGCGCAAGAGAGGATCCACCCTGCGAGGAAGCAGGTGCCGTCTGGGTTTCTCAGAAAGCGGAAGGAGACAACTGTGCCGTTGACGACACAGACCGGTTCTCCTCAGGCCCCTGAAGCAACATTATTTGTGCAGCCAAGACTCTCTGTTCCTCCACCCAGAGAAAGTCTGAGCCCTTCTTCTCGCATCATCATCCAGAACCCCTGGGCTTCACTGACCAGCACAGAGTGTTTGGGAGATGGGGGGTAAAGCTGTTGGGAGAATGGGCAGTGAACAAATGCACCTCGCAGAGGAGGTGGCCACCACAACCAGGAAAATGAAGAAAGAGAGAGAAAAAAAGAAGGGCTTTATCAAGGGTTACCAATCTCCAGCAGGGGCCTGGAGTTCCCCTGGAATTACCACTGATCTCCAGACTACAGAGATCAGTTCCTCTGGAGAAAATGGAGAGGAGAATCTACGGCCTTACACTCCATGGAGGCCCCCTCCCCAAACCACACCCTCCCCAGGCTCCACCCCCAAGCCTCCAGGAATTTCCCCGTCTGGAGTTGGGAAACCTTGATGTTTGTTGGAGTTTCTTTATGAAAAGTTGCGATTCAGCAGAGAAAAACAGCTTAGCGATGCCAGAGTACAATAATCAGACTCAGAGTCCACGTGTGTTTAAAATATAAAAGTTTTTACTACATTTCTAGCATAGGGAAAGGTAACTGGGAGGAAAATAACAACAGAGCTAATCCCTACATCTTCACTCTACAAAAGACGAGACTAGAAGAGGTGCAATGGCTACTCTCACACGCTTCTTCAGAACAGCAAACAAAGAGAGGAAGAGGAGCCATAAAATGCAAAGACACTTTGACACTTTGCTTCCAATCAAACTCCTGGAACAGTAAGAATTTTCCCGGGCTGGGGCAGAGGGTGGTGGCTGGGGGACCTAAACTAACATTGGCTTACACAAAAGCATGTGATTTCCTGTAACAACAAAACAGACATTTAACCCAATATATACTGAGTGTTTTTATCTTGTAATACCCAACAATGTTCCAGCATATCCTTACCGAATGAAGGATTCTGCCTGTGGGACCAATCGGTCCACCCACTGATTAACGCGAAATGCCAGGGTGTGTCAGGGTGTCTCTTGCACTGTATCAGCTCTTAACTTTCTGGTATTACGCACAGAGTGGAAAAAGGGGCTGCTGGGAGGAAGGCATGCTTAGGGATGCAACGAGAATTCCAGACGGAACTCATAACTGTGCCGAGCAGATGCTGTTTAGTCCAGATCAGTTAACAAAAATATGTCCTCTCTGTGGCTGCCAGACTGCCTTCTCACCTGCCTGATAGCCCAGTGACCCCAGGCCACCCGGGTCCCTCTCCTAGAGCTGTGACTCCAAAACAAGAAGTGGATCCAACTTGAAAATATTTGCTCTCATTTCTCTTTCTCTCCCTTCCATTTCTTCCTCTCCTCCACCTCTTCTGAATCCAGGCATCTGTTCCAGACCCTAATTCCCATCATAACTTTCTCACCAGCTGCTATGGACCTAAAAAGCCCAGCGACACTGGAGCCCATCTCAAACAGCACAATACAGCCTTCTGTGCCACGGCCACTGAAGACTTTGTACAGGGGTGAACCAATGGCCCTGGGGGTAAGTAAGGACCATGGGGAAAGCCCTAGCATGCCACAAGAGAGAACTACTTAACTCAGGCTCCTTCCCTCACTCAGGAAGTGCCTGTTATGTCTCTGTATGACTAATGTCTCTGTTCCTGCCTCTTTCCCATCAGCCTGCATTGCTTCAGGTGTAAGCGGGTCATTTAATTACCCTGATGTAAACACAGAGCAGAATTACCTGCTACCTGAGAAAGTTGCATGTTGCATCCCAGCACGAGTTCTGTACCTATCTCTGACACTTACATAAATGAAATTACATTGAATCACGTAACTGTTTAATCTCCCCCTTCCTCCCACAGCTCAGCATTTTGTCTATGGATCTTCACTTTTATTTTCATAAGTTAGGCTGAGGGGGAAAAATTGGCCCAGGGCGGGGCTTTTTTTCTGGGGGAATGCACTGGAACGGAGTTCTGGCACCTCTTGGACAAAATTCTTTTAAAATGTTTACAAGGTCATGAGTTTTCAGTATACAGACTGAAAACTTTATTTCCCTATTGAGAGTCCCGGCACCTCTTTTTTTAAAAAAAGCCCTGTCCCAGGATCATGGTCAAGTGAAGGTTTGAACCTGAGACTCCAGAAGGCCTCGGTGATCTCTCCAAGTGGTGTTCCAAATGCTGTGCCAACCAGATGTTCCATTTGGCTGCATCTTGTCCCAGGACGTCTCTAGCCACCACCTAAAGGCTGTAGAAACAACAGAGAGATCATGGGAAGGATGCAGACAATGATGAAAACAACCATGATGTAGTATTATGAAAATATATTTAGACTGCTGTTTTGCAGTGAGTAGTGTTTCTTGTTGAAGAAACACTACGCACTGCAAAACAGCAGTCTAAATATATTTTCATAATACTATATCACGGTTGTTTTCATCATTTTTTGAGACCTAAAGCCTGGACACCCTGAGATGCTCTCCCACTGAGCCGTGGCCCTACCCCTCAAGGAAGAGCAGAGCCGTGGGGCTGAGCTGAAGTCCTTGTCTCTGCTACAGATGTTACCTTCTCAGTTACATTCAGCCAACAAAACTGTGAGCAGCTTTCTGTGTTTCAAATAGTGAGATGACCTTGTTGGGCCAACCTATCATATTACCCTGGTCCAGATGGCTCGGGCTAGCTCAATCTCCTTGTATCTCAGATTCTAAGCGGGGTCAGCCCTGGTTATTAGGTAGATGGGAGACCACCAAGGAAGTCCAGGGTAGCTACACAGAGACAGGCAATGACAAATCACCTCTGTTTGGTTCTTGTATTGACGACTCAAATGTACCTTCTAACCATCAGTGCCATTGGGTTTAGAAGTCTCTACTCATTGCTGGCCTTTTAACAGAAATGACTGTGTGGGACGTTCTAACCACAGCAAAGGTGGTTAGAACGTCAGAGCAGGGCCTAGTTGACCCTGGTCTGCATCCCCCATCACTGGGTGACTTTGGGCCAGTCCCACCATCACAGCCTAACCACCGGACAAGGTTGTTTGTGAAGCCAAAATGGTGGTGGATGGGAGAGACCATCTTTGCTTCCCTGATCTCCTTGGAGGAAAAGCAGGATCAAAATGCCTAGAAAGATGCTCCATTTGCAGATTTGGACCCCGCCCCCCCCACAGGAACCACCTTTCTTCCCGCAGCCTGGAAACGATTGGCTTTCCAGTCTGTGTATTACTGTCGAGCCTTGGGCATGCCTCAGAAAGGATTCCTGTCCTTCACCTTCCATGAGAGAAATAACTGAAAAGGTAGCCTTATTTCTAAGTTTGGTAATTAAGGATCGATTGCACAATGCATAGTTGCATACAGTTGACTTATATCTCCTTGTTACCTCTTTATCTGTTTCTTTCTTAACCTGACATATGCCAATAAAGGTCTGTGTATGTGTATGTATGTATGAGAGAAAATGGTGGCCCTTGTCTTGATTTGGCTATAGAATGTAAGATAATGCTAATGTGCCATTTGACTCTGTCTCGGCAGATCACACAGATCGGCATCGGCATCATGGAAATAGCTTTTGGGCTGGTGATCACCATGACAGAACAGATTAACAAATTCGAGTATGGTGAAGCACATCTCGCAACCCCATATTGGACTGGAATCCTGGTAATTTTTCCACATCAGGTTTGGAAGAAGGCAGACCTCAAGGCTTTAGCCCCCTCAAGTGTCACTCTTTGGAAAATCCAGCCATCTTAAGTTCAGCCCAACGGCTGTTTAAAGCGAAGAAGAAGAAGAAGAAGAAGAAGAAGAAGAAGAAGAAGAAGAAGAAGTACTGGTGTAATGGCTCACTGATGAGATTTTACCACACATTGTCACGTACAAAGGAACTAGAAGCTTTCCTTAAAGATATGAGAGCTTCATTTCCCATAGAACGGAATTCTGGACTGAATACAGTATTGGGTGGGTTTTCTTCACTTGCAATAATCTCGAAATTCCCCCAGCTCAAGGGCATCTCAAGATATCCTAGGAGAGTGGACAGAAGTTTTTCTTTTTTTGGGGGGGGGGCAATCTCCATACTCTGCCCTTAGAACTGGACAGTTTTTTCCATTGACCTCACATGCATGCATACATACATACATACATACATACATATATATATATATATATGATTGCAATTAACAGAGGGATTGGGGTGGGGTGATGTTTTATGACACAATAGATCAGAGGTGTCGAATTCATTTGTTATGAAGGCCGGATCTGACATAAATGTCACTACGTCGGGCCGGGCCATGTGTGCCATAAAACGTAATGCTAGGTACTGAAGATAGAAACTGTATATAAAGACAGCAGCTGGTAAGCTCTGAGTTGGTGTACCCTCACTGCAAGGCCCCCTGGGCTGGGAGGGGGGTGCAGAGGAAAACCCACATGGGGGGACCGAAGAGCCAGCGGTGTAGCACTGGGCAGACGCTCCCACGCTGCCTGACTGCTGCAGACGAGGTTGTTCCGCTGTGTTGAAGCCACCATCGGAGTAGCTCCACCCGTTCCCCACCCCGAGCAGCCTTTATTTATTTATTTATTTATTGCACTTATACCCTGCCCTATCCCAGGATGGGTTCAGGGCAGCTCACAACAGAAATAAAACAATGAATATGCAATTAAGAATCATCAATTAAATAAAAACAGAGTGGCAGCAGAAAATAGAACCAGTCTAGAGCAGCCTAATACACTTCTTGTTGGGTGTTAGTAGGATAGTAGGCATCTGTAGGCCTACTATGGGCAGGGGAGGCCGAGATGGTAAGAAACTTCCTCCACCTCAACCAAAGGCCTGGCGGAACAGCTCTGCTTTACAGGCCTTGTCAAATTGGAGCTAGTCCCACAGGGCCCTGATCTCAATTGGGAGTGTGTTCCACCAGGTGGGGGCCAGGGCAAAAAAAGGCCCTGGCCCTGGTTGAGGCTAAGTGGATGTCCTTTGGGCCAGAGACTATCAGTATGTGTTGTTTAGTGGAGCGCAAGGCTCTCCGGGGCATATATGGGGAGAGACGAGCGAAAATACGCCGGTCCCAGACCACTGCTCGCGGGGCACATAAGAGCCCTGCATGGTCTGGTTCTGGCCTACAGAACCCTGCAGTAGATAATCACTTTTCAGAACTCAAGGTAGAACTTCCAGAAATGCATGCTGTCATTTTTTTCAGTCAGGTCCTGGGGTTCATCATGAGATCTTCTGTGCCCCATAATTTAGATAAACGACCGTGGTTTGATGAATGTTTGGAATTCCAGGACTGGATGCAGCTCCACGTTTGGACCCTGGGTCCTCTGCCACATGACCAAATGATTTCCAGTCCTAGATTCCTCCGATCTAGTGGGCGGGAGGAACAGAGGCAGGGATACAAGAAGCTCATACCTTTCTATTTCTTCTGAGCTCTTTTTCTCTTTTCCACAGTACATCATTTCCGGATCTCTGTCTGTGGTCGTTGCCAAGAAACCTGAGATTACCACTGGTAACTAACCAATTTAGGACTTGAATGATGGGATCAACCATAATGAACTGGCACACAAATACAAGAGCCCAGTTCTGGGATACTGTGGTATGAGACACATTTCAGCGTTCCTGATCTGAGTCTCTCTTGAATGCTGGGTGTTAATGTTTCAAACAAACAAACAAAAGGAACAAATCTAATCCATTTTTCTTTCCATTGGTTCCAAGAGGAAATACATCAGCAGGAGTAATGTCTCTGCTTTCCTTCAGTGTAGTTGAAATTTTAAGAGACCGTAGCTTTCAGCTAATGGAGCTTGCAAGACTGCAGGAATATCTCTAAGAATGTTTCAGTGTTATAAAAGAAAGTGTTGTGAATCTAAAAATAAAAATGGACACTGTAACATCTAGAACACAGTTTGTCTAGTTAAGGAGAAGAGACTGGATTTATACCCGCCCTTCACCACCAGACGGTGTCTCAGAGCAGCTTACAATCCCTTTCTCCCTCCCCACAACAGACACCCTGTGAGTAGGTGGGGTTGAGAGAGCTCTCTCTGCCCTTGAGAGAACAGCTCTGAAAGAACTTATGACTGACCCAAGGTCATACCAGCAGCTACATGTCGAGGAGTGGGGAATCAAACCCAGTTCTCCCAGATTAGAGTCCGCGCTCCTAACCGCTACACCAAACTGGCTCTTAAGAATATAAGAACATAAGAGACGCCAATGTTGGATCAGGCCAAAGGCCCATCCAGTCCAACACTCACACAGTGGCCAAAAATACCAGGTGCCACCAGGAGGTCCAGCAGTGGGGCCAGGAGGAGCCCTCCCACTGTTGCTCCCCCAAGCACCAAGAAGACAGAGCATCACTTGCCCCAGAGTTCCTATCTATACCTTGTGGCTAATAGCCACTGATGGACCTCTGCTCCATATGCTTATCTAATTCCCTTTTGAAGCCATCCATAATTACATAGAGAAGCATTTATATTCTCAGATAAAGCAAAGAGTCAACAAACATAAATGGGTAGCATTGTATTGGTAATAAAAATAAAACATTTTTTCTAGTTGTGGATTTTCTGGGCTGTATGGCCATAGTCTTGGCACTGTAGGAACTGATGTTTTACCAGCTGCTGTGACTGGCAACCTCAGAGGTATACTACAGAAAGATGGAGTACTCTCTGTGTCAAGGTGAGACCATGGCCATGCAGCCTGGAAACTCCGGCCCTGAAAACGTTTGACAACATATAAAACATGTTTTATTTATGGTATGCATCGAAAAAGAATCAGGAGCAATCATAGCTATCAAAACAGATCTTTATTTCTGATACTTATTTGGCTTCTAAAACAGAGACTCCTTTCCCTTAAATTTGGCAGCAATGAATCTTTGTGAAAAGGGTGCGAATTCTTCAAGTTTCATTTCAACGAAAAGCAAAGGTGTTAGAGCCAGAAATGTGATATAATTTTCACTGCCTATAACACTGATACCTTTTCTACTATCTGCCTGAAATTGCATCCTCAGGGTGAGAGGTACATCCATGGAAAATCTCATCTAAATTGGATGAAAAATACCCCCTCCCCAAAGTTACCCTTTGAAATCTTCATCCCATCAAAATCAATGGAAAATAAAACAGATTATGCATTCAGTAACAAAACTGACTGAGATCTTTAGGAAATTTTTGCTTCTGCATAGGAATGCCAGTAGCAGCCCTATTAGGCCACACTAGCCCAATCTCCTCAGACCCTGGAAGCCAAGCAGAGTCATTGCTTGGATGGGAGACCATCAATAAAGACTGGCAGTGTTATGGCCTTGGGTCTTCACGTGCCCTGAAAACCCTGTGAGTTGGAACCTCACGGGGCTGCTATATGTCAGTTGCAACTCAACGGCACACTTTACTTACAATGATGTTTTGGTTATGTTGCATAGAAATTCTTCTTTTTTTAAACAACAACACAACACCATGTTCTTGTGAGGAAGAAGGAGGTTGCAAGCAATGTTCCCTCTAAGCTGTGGAGTCATGTGAGCAAAAATTCTACTTTGTGAGCTAGTGGCATTAAAGTTGTGAGCAAGTGATTTGGCTGCTGCATAAATTGGTTTGCTCTGGAGCCGTCCTTCCTGAGCTAAGGCAAAAAATGTGTGAGCCGGGGGCTAAAAAACTGTGAGCTAGCTCACACTAACTCAGCTGAGAGGGAACACTGGTTGCAAGCCTTAGATACCCTCCTTGAAGCCCCTGAATGTGGAGTTTTTTGCACTGATCCTGCTCTCCTTTGATCCGGAGCTCGGGATTGGTTCCTTCCTCTGCTTTTCCAGTATGTCTGCTTCTGAGATGGCCAGCCATGGGTCCCAAGTCTGCCTTGTTCATGCCAGAAAGGGCAAGGACAGTCAAGCGGAGAGAGGCTGAAGTGGGGCTCCCGTCTGTGGAGGCTGAAGCGATCAGGGATCCCATGGAAGGAAGTGGGACCTTTTTGAATTCATGGCGTGCTTTCTCCCCACAGGTGAAAGGCATGCTGGGAATGAATGTTGTGAGCGCCATGGCAGCTGGCGTTGCGATTGCGATAGTCACCATTTCACTAATCTTCACGAGCCACCTCTCTCCGTGTGATGGATCTTACGACAGCAACACGCCTATAATGTGCCAGGAATCCACCAGGGTCCTTAGCGTGAGTCTACCTTGTCTGAAGAAGGGAGGCAGAACAGGAGCATCTCACTGCTTTTTGAATTTTGCCTCTAAAGGCAGAAAGCTCTTTATGATCCCATCATTCCCACCATGAGCTACGGAACTGTGGCTCAGTGGTTGAGCATCTGCTGGGCACGCAGGAAGTCCCAAGTTCAGTCCCCGGCATCCACAGTGACAAACCACCGGGCAGGAGGTGATGCGAATGATCTGAGACCCTGTTTTTAAAAAGTGCCGAGATCTCTGGGAAAACAAAAGTCATAATTTGGATACAGTATAAAGGGTGTAGAAAATTTTTTTTTTTTTTGGTGGGGGGGGGGGGGAGATAGAAAATTGACCAGAGATAACTTTTTCTCCCTCTCTGTAGGGAGGGGCTGTGGCTCAGTGGTGGAGCATCTGCTTGGCCTGCAGAAGGTCCCAGGTTCAATCCCCGGCATCTCCAGTTAAAAGATTTGGCAGTAGGGGATGTGGAAAGCCGCTGCCAGTCTGAGTTGACAACACTGACCTTGATGGTCAGATAGTCTGATTCAGTATAAAACAGCTTCATGTGTTTAACATCCAGTTGAGCTTTTGGGCATCTGTATGGTGACTGCGGTGGCTCAACGGTTAAGATGCTGAGCTGCAGATTTAAAGGTCGGTAGTTTGACAGTTCAAGACCCGAGTGCCGTGTGACAGAGTGAGCTCCCATCTCTGGCCCCAGCTCCTGCCAACCTAGCAGTTCAAAAGCAAGAAATTGCAAGTAGATAAATAGGTACCGCTTTGGTGGGAAGGTAACAGCGTTCTGTGTGCCTCGGCATCTAGTCATGCCAGCCACATGACTAAGGAAACGACTTCGGACAGTGCTGGCTCTTCGGCTTGGAAAAGGAGATGAGCACCTAGAGTCAGATTTGACTGGCTTTGAGCAAGGGAAACCTTTACCTTTATGGAACAAAAGTAATGAAGGTGGGCTAGGGGCATAGTGCCTAAGACTGCCTGTGGGACCTGCCGTGCTTCACCAGAGCTCTTAAGAATGGGGCTCTTCCCAGTTGGGACTGGGTGCAGCATCCATATCATGCAGTGGACCCTACCCCATGTATTGTGACCAATGCTCCCTCTAAGCTGTGGAGTCTTTTGAGCAAAAATTCTACTTTGTGAGCCACTGGCATTAAAGTTGTGAGCAAGCGATTTGGCTGCTGCATACATTAGTTTGCTCTGGAGCCATCCTTCCTGAGCGAAGACAAAAAGGTGTGTGCTGGAGGCTAAAAAACTGAGCTAGCTCACACTAACTCAGCTTAGAGGGAACACTTATCGTGACAGTGGTGTTTGTATACATAGCATGCAATGAAGAGTTCATTGTGCTTCCCTGGCAGGTTCAGTTACACTACGTGTCTACCGTTCTCGTGTTGTTTACAGCCCTGGAGTTCCTCATCGCCATTGTCACTGCTTCCTTTGGATGTGCCAGTTTGTGTCGGAGTACCTACAGTGAAACGGTAGTTGCCTGGACGGGGAAGTCAAATTAATGTGATGAAAACAGGAATGGGTATCTGGGAAGGGAGATTGTTCTGTCACAGGGGACATGGTGATCAAAATAATATTCTACGCGAAGGTGGGATCTGGATCCAGTATGCCTCCACCCATTGACCCCGTGTGGAGCAAAGCAGGCAAATAGCCAGATATCTTGACCTTCCAATGTCAGCCTCAGCAGCATAGCCAGTTCACACCCATTCATTTCCTCTCTAAGTGCCAGTTTGGTGTAGTGATTAAGTGCACGGACTCTAATCTGGGAGAATCGGGTTTGATTCCCCACTCCTCCACTTGCACCCGGCTGGATGACCTTGGGCAAGCCATAGTTCTGATAAGAGCTGTCCTTGAAAAAGAGCAGTTTCTGTCAAGAGTTTTCTCAGCCCCACCCACCTCACAGGGTGTCTCTTGTGGGGAGGAGAAGGGAAAGGAGTTTGTAAGCTGCTCTGAGACACCTTTGGGCAGTGAAGGGTGGGGTATAAATCCAATCTCTTCTTCTAAGTGAGTAGTTCTGATCCATCATCTGGGCATGTTGTCATGCAGATCCACCAAGTTTGGTATCTGGGGCATGGAATTTGAATCTTTCTTCATTTGCCCAGTGAAGGTCCTTGTGCTGTGGTGGCAACTGCTTTTTTTGGAGTCTGTGCAGCCAATCAGATCTCCAGTAGCCAATCAGAAGCCCAGCTGGGCAAGAGCCCCACCTGACCCTGCCCACTTTCTAAACCACTTGATGGGTGCCAAGAAAGGTGTTGGTGGAGAAGGGCGCCTCGTTGGGGACCCCTGTTCTAGATAGCGTGATGGAAGTTGGGAGAAGGTTGCCAGTAATGAGACCAACCAAACATACAAAAGCAACCTTGAAAAGTGTAAACCCAAATCTCTTTTTTGCAAAAATATTTATAGTTTTATAAGTTATAAAGTAAAGGGCAAATGCAGTACAAAATGTGTGATAACATAAAGAGATATACAATTACAAGCAGGACTATAGCCCTGCTGAAATACAATCCTAAAGGGATCGAGCCGTATTCTTTGTGCTGTAAGGACAGAGAAAACCGTTCACTTTAACAGCCAACGATAAGTCCCTCATAGCATGAAGACTCCAAGGTTGTTACACACGACAGGCCTCTTTCGAATTGTTATCTTTATCAAGTTGTTAAGTCTTCACAAGGCTTGTGGGACTTCCACCAGTTTCCAAAACTTCACAAGTGCATGGTGGCCAGTGTCCCAGTGATGGCTATCTCAAGCCACCATGCGCTTGTGAATTTTTGGAAACTGGTGGAAGTCCCACAAGCCTTGTGAAGACTTAACTTGATAAAGATATTGATTCGAAACAGGCCTATCACGTGTAACAACCTTGATGTCTTCATGCTACGAGGGACTTTGGCTGTTAAAATGAATTGTTTTCTTTGTCTTTACAGCATAAAGAATATGGCTCGGTCCCTTTAAGATTGTATTTCAGCAGGGTTTATGTCCCACCTGTAATTGTATGTCTCTTTATGTTATTATACATTTTGTACTTTATTTGCACTTAAGTTATAAAGTAATCTTATAATACTATAAATATTTTTTTGGGGAAAAAACAGATTTTGTTTATACTTTTCAAGGTTGCATTTGTATGTTTGGTTGATCTAGATAGTACAATAGCAAGGTCTGAAGAGCTGTGTGGCTATAAACCTGGCCTCATTTGTTGTGTTGAGTGGAGCCTCTCTTCTTTCTTGCAGACTGTAGTGATTTTTCAGAACACAGCCCAGGGGACCCCGCCTGCTGTCCTGACGCCGGTCAAGGAGGATGAGGTGCCGTGAACGCCCATGGCCTCCTTCATCCAGAATCACAACTATTTTTTACTCCTCTTTGGAAAAGGGCTGATCGCACAGCATGACTTTCCTGGCAGAGGGTTTGCTGATCAACTTTTTAAAAAAGTTATTGCTATGTGTGGTAAATAAACCGGGAAACTGGCTGGATTTGGTATTTTCTTTGCTGTTTATTTAGGTTTCCAGTTTCCATTCCCTTTCATTCTTTTCTTTCTTGCTCTGCTCCTCTGACCTACAGGTACTCAGGGCTCTGAGTAGTACCAACCAACCAGGAATAAAGGGAAGAATTCAAGCCAGAGAGGATCCGCTGTACCATATTAGAGAAGATGTCTACTTGTCACAGGCTGCTTGAACTCTAATGGCAAGGAATTTATCTAAGAAAATAATATTTGCTGGCCTAGAATCTATTACAAATTCATTCACTAAAATATCTAGGGGAAGCTCCTTTGGCTGGCACATAAGTGGTCTGATCCATTTCTCTCTAGCCTCCTTATACTACAGACATTTAAACAGAACATGCTTCAGAGTTTCTATGGTCCCTAAGCCACAACTGCATTATCGATCGAAAGCGGTTTACCTAACTGTAGACGGTAATGCACTCAGTCTTGCAGAGACTGCAGACGGTACCACATTTAATCTTGTGAGCGTAATTGCTCAGCTGTATCTGGGAGCAGCGAAGTTAGACAAGTATTTTGGGATTGTGAAGACTGGTGGGATTCTTATATGGAGAGTAGAGCAAGTGTGGCCCTTTACATTTCTGTTATATTGCAGGGATGGCCAGACTGCAGCTCAGGAGACGAATGCGGCTCTTTCACACATATTGTGTGTGGCTCCCGGCAGGGCCACTGGGGGAAGGGGAAGCATGCCTCCCGGATTGGTCTTCCCTTCCCCAGCCAGTGTTCCCCTCCTCCCTGGGTAGACTTGAGGTGGTGGTGGGGAAACAGAGAAAGAAGGCAACTTCAACTTTAAATGCGTTCTCAAAGCCTCCCCTCCACCGGCTGGCTTGGAGAAGGCATTTGTCTCTTTAAATCCCTTCTCCAAGACAAGCTGGTGCAGAAGCAGAGGGGAGGGGCTTTGACAACACATTTAAAGTTAAAGGCATTTTCCAAGTCCCTGCCCCGTGGCCCTGCCTGCCAGCTTTGAGAAGGCATTTGTCTCTTTAAATCCCTTCTCCAAGCCAAGCTGGCTGGCATGGAAGCATGGGTGGGGTGGGGTTGGAGAACACATTTAAAGTTAAGATGCTTTCTTTCCACCTCTCCCTCCCTCGCCATTTATTTGTTTTCTTTCCATCTCTGTCTCTCTTTTCCCCTCTTCCCCCCATCTATTTACTTTTTTCTCACCTCTTTCTTTTTGCCTTTCTCTCTTTTTCCCTTCCTTCCTTTCTCCCTGCCTTCCTCCCCCTCCCTCATCTGTTTGCTTTCTTTGTTTCTCTCTCTCTCCCTTCCTTGCCCTCCCTCCCTCCTGCCCCCCCATCTATTTGCTTTGTTTCTCTTTCTCTCTCCTTTCTTTCCATATCTTTCATTCTTTCCACCTTCCTTTCTATCTTTCTTCCATTCTCCCTGCCCATCTATTTGCTTTGTTTTTTTCTCCCTTCCTTCCTCCCTCCCCCTCCCTCCCCTATCTATTTGGCTTTCTTTGTTTCTTTCTCTCTCCCCCCCTTCCTCACTCCCTCTCCCATCTATTTGCTTTCTTTCCACCTTTCTTTCTCTCTCACCCTTCCTTCGTACTCCATCCCTCCCCCATTTATTTGCTTTCTTAGTTTCTCTTTCTTTCTACCGCTTTCATTCTTTCTTTCCACCTCTCTCTCTGTTAGACAAATAAATATCATTAGCAAACAAATAAATATAATTGGACCAATAAATATTGTTGATACCTGTTTTTACCCTTTTTGTTTTTATTTTTGGCAGTCTCATTTAATGTTAATAAAAAGCAACGTTGTATATTTTCTAATAAAAACGTGTGTGCAATATTTGTTAATGTCTTTCGGCGCTCAAACGTCTGACGTTTATTCTGTGTGGCTCTTACATTAAGCAAGTTGGCCACCCCTGGTCAAGGCTCAAGGCTCCAGGCTCCAGAGTGCAAGGCAGAGCCATGGACTTCACAGCAGACCTCTGAAGCATTTGATAATACAGTGGTCAAGTGCGCAGATTCTAATCTGGGAGAACCAGGTTTGATTCCCTACTCCTCCACTTGTACCTGGCTGGATGACCTTGGGCAATCTGTTGTTCTGATAAGAGCTGTGCTTGAAAAAAGCGAATTGTGGAGATGCCGCACGTGCTGAGCAACCCCGATTTTTTCATGTCGGCCTCAGTGGTCCCCTGGACCCAGAAGAAGTAGGTGAGTTGCTCGAACCAGACTTCCCATAGCTCGGGAGCTGGGTCGAAGGTGGAGATCTGTCCCAGAGCAGCAGCCATGACTCTTTAGTGGAGCGGGGAGCAATGTCCTTGGGAGCGGGGTACATTGCAGTGCTGCTCGGGAGCGATGCGGGGCGTGGTGTCCTTCGGAGCGGTGCTCAATGCTGGGCTGTTGGCTGAATCAGGCTCACTCATTGGGATCCCATCTTCGTCGCCAGTATAATGTACTGGATTCAAGGAACATAGATGAGTGATTTCAGCTCATGATTTATTAGAAGGCAGAAACTGAGACAGGAAAGTGGGGCCTCGGGGCCTGCTTACATGCCGGTTCCAAACCACACCCAACACACACCTATTACCCGTGATTGGTTTATTTACAGTGCCCACATAACCATAGGTCCTTACTAGGATCCAGACCGACAGATAGATCCGTTCTAGGATCCTCTGCGTCCATTGTTCTAGATCGCGAAGCTCTGTGTGTTCGCTAGACTATGTCCGAGGCTGACCACGTGCATGGCCCTTTGTTAGGACATAACAGTTATGTAACGCCAAGCACCAGGGGGGGAATAATGAGGCGTACATTGTCTGCAAAAAGCTCCTCGCTTTGTTACCTCTGAACAACAGGTTCAAATCCCCACTCTGCCATCTGTAGGGTGACCTTGGCCCAGCCATTCCCTCTTGGCCTAACATTCCTTTCAGGGCCATTGCTGTGAGGATAAAATGGAGGTGAGAAGAATGATGTGAACTCCTTTGGGTCCCCCAGTGTGGAGAAAGACTGAGCAGGATGCTTGTTATAAATTTAATGTTGGCGACAGTTTGCAAAAGAGGATCAGTCTTGCATTTACTTAATCCGGTATTGTTGCAGTTCTTCTGGAAGGAGGCAGCATGGCTCATTCGGTGTTCAAGCTACCATTAAGTATTATCAGCACGGTAAGTTACAAGGTCGGCAAGCAGAAGGAGTGGGCGTTCCTTTAATAATCAATATTCTATGAGTGAATGGATATTGAGGATCTGTAGGGTTTACTATTTCTCCCCAACTACAAGCTTCGGTTCCTCTGGAATACATGAAGGGCACTTCCACACATGTTGAATCATGTACTTTCAATGTACCTTGCAGCTGGATTTTACTGTGTGAAACAGGAAAATCCACTTGCAAATGATCACTAAAATTCATTGAAAGTGGACTGAAAGCACAGTAGTATTCAGTGTGTGTGAAAGCACCTGAAGTTGCCTTATGCTGAGTCACACCCTTAGTCTATCAAGGTAAGTATCTTCTACTTTGACGGGCAGTGGCCTTCCAGGGACTCAAGGAGAGGTCCTCCATATTGCCTGGTGGTGGTGGTGGAACGTGCCGTCAAAGTGCAACCTACTTGGGGTAACCCCGTAGGGTTTTCAAGGCAAGAGACATTCAGGGGTAGTTTGCCACTGCCTGCCTCTTCATAGTGACCCTGGACTTCCTTGGTGGTCTCTCATCCAAGTATGAACTAAGGCCGACTCTGCTTAGCTTCTGAGGTCTCATGAGATCAGGCGGGCTTGGGCCACCCCAGGTCAGGGCAAGCAGTTGCTAGCAGATTCTTTTAACTAGAGATGGTAGGGCTTGAACGAGATTTTTCTGTGTGCAAAGCAGGTGCTCTACCCCTGAGCAATGTTCCCTCTAAGCTGTAGAGTCTTGTGAGCAAAAATTCTACTTTGTGAGCTACCGGCATTAAGGTTGTGAGCGAGCAATTTGGTTACTGCATAAATTAGTTTGCACTGGAGCCATCCTTCTTGAGCTAGGACAAAAATGTGTGAGCCGGAGGCTAAAAAATTGTGAGCTAGCTCACACTAACTCAGCTTAGAGGGAACACTGCCCCTGAGCCATGTCTTCATTCTCCTTCAGAGTGCTGGTAGATATCATTATGTGCAGGGAAAAGACAACAACCAACAACCTCTGGCACTTAGGCTGTAGGGTTCCCAGCTTCCAGGTGGGGCCTGGAGATCTCCCGCTTTTACAACTAATCTCCAGCTGACAGAGATCAGCTCCCCTGGAGAAAATGGCTCCTTTGGAGGGTGGACTCTATGGCATTGTACCATGTGGAGGCCCCTCCCTTCTCCAAACCCCGCCTTCTCCTGGATCCACCCCCAAAGTCTCCAGGTATTTTCCAACCCAGACCCAGCAACCCTATTAGGCTATCAGGCTTATAAGTTTCTGAAACACAACATGAACGCTGCTAGATTTGATACAGATGGAGACCTACGAAGCAACAAACAGGCTATTATGACTCACACTCATTGCCCGGAAGCAAGAGGAGAAAAGAGGAAGTTCCTGGCGGGGCTTTTCACTCCCTTGCAGCGGGCCGAGTGGGCCACATACCCAGTTCCTTGCAGCTCCTTGCCATGAAGGTGAGTAACCCTCCTCTCTCCAGCAGAAGACCATCCTACTCTCTGGTCTCAGAATACCCCCTGCCTCCGTGCTTCCTGTCTCTGGATAGTTTGCTGGCCCTGTTTTTCCTTCCAGCTGCGCTTTGTAGTTATTGTGCAATTCTGGGCAGGGCTTCAGGAGGAGAGTGTTATTCAATGCTTCGGTCCTCTTAGCAGTGGCATCCAAGCGGCAAACTCTGGAGCCTGTGCGTGCATGCATCTGCTTTTGTTTTGCGTGTGTGAGAGAGACAGGAACCTTCCTACATCCTTCTCTTTCATTTTGGAAACTCAGAAACATCTCTTTCTTCTTTTTTCATCATTCTTTCCTTTTCTTTTCCTTTTCTCCCGCAGTCAGTCACTCAATCTCAGTCTCTCCCTCTCTCTCTCTCGGTTTCTGTCACACACGCAAAACAAAGCAGATGCATGCACGCACATGCTCCAGAGTTTGCTGCTTAGCAGAGTTTGCTGCTTCTACATAGAAGGATGTAGGAAGAAATTTGGGGGGGGGGGGGGGGGGAAAGAGGCTTAGAAAAAAAAAATTCTTCCTGGCAATGGGGAGGGAACGGGAAGGTCTGAGACCTGTTGATAAGTCACTGGGCTAAAACCCCAGAGCTGTCTAGTTCTCATGTAGCTCCCTTCTGACTCTGGGCGATTCTGCATTGGCTTTTCCTTCCATTGTTTTAGCCAACCCACATTGGAACAGAAATTTCCCTTTGCATTGCATGCTGCTTTCACTTTCTTTGATCATCAGGCTTTATGGTACTTTCTGGCTGTTCAGGGGTGACTTCACAGTCAGTACCGTGTTGGTCCGGGGTATTTGACTGTGGTTTTAAGCTGCACCTTTTCCTCGGTGTTGAGAAAATGTGGAGCGAATGCCAGGGGCAGAACTAGCCACTGACTTCCTTCGAAGTTGCCCTGTATGGCATTTGCCTTGGTCAGAATCGAAGAAGAACAGCAGCGCTTTCTATTATGGGGGAAATGTTAGTGACTGTTTCTCCCCCAAGTATTAAAAGAGAAAGTACAGCTCTGCAGCAACTGCATTGGCAGAGAGCCTAAGATGTTAAAAGAACAGAAATGGTCAAACAGAAATGGTTCTTGGGCTAAGAATGGAAGAAACATTCCATCTACATCGGCCATGGGCAACAAGTCAGATTATTTATGGTAGGATGGTTGTGTATGTCACTGGGTGGTTTTTTTGCCTCCTGATTTTATCCACAGTTACTGTCACATGTTCCACTGAATTCAGAGGGACCTACTTCTGAGTAATTTTGCCTAGGATTGCAGTATTATTGCTTGCATGTCCTTTAAATACCTTGTAAGGCTGTTAGGGATATACACATAAGTTTTGTTGTTAAGACTACTGTCTTTGGAGAGGCTGTTGGATTCGGTTCTTGATTCCACTGGTTTCCTTTATTCTGGTGAAAACTGATGGTCCCACAACCACACCCGGCAACATTTGTGCATTATTTAATAAATCGCAACATATACAGCTAGGATTGCCAGGGCTGTTAGAGATGCCAGTGGGGGTGGGGTGGAGGATGATCGGGAGCTAGAAGCATTGCCACCGATGTGCCTACGTCACCCAGAAGTGGTGTAGGCACATTGGGGGTGACTCTGGCTTTTAGGCAAAACTTTATGGTAAAATCGCTCTCAAACCACAGAGTTTTGCCCAAAACCCAGAGCGCCACCCCTGGCATGCCCACGTTACTTCCAGATGACATAGGCACATTGCACAATGTTGTTGTTGGGGGGGGGGGAGGATTTCCTCCTGTTGACCAGCTGGCCAACCGTAGGCAGGAGCTCGCAAAACCAGGCAACCCCCCACCCCCAACTGGGAAATGGCAACCCTAGCGAGAAACACCACGAATATTGCCTCCACTAGGATGTGCCCTGTTAGTAGTGAGGACTGAGGAGCCTATTTCTGCTCCTCCATTTCAACCTCACAACAACCCTGGAAGCAGGGGCAGACTGGAAGTGAAAAACTCTGGAAAGGGGCCCCTCCCTCGGGCTGCCCGAGCCCTGACCCCAAAGAAGGGAGAGGAGAGGAACAGGCTGTCAGTCTGGCCCTGACCCTCCCTCCCAAAGGGCACGTGAAAGGAAGGCACGAGAGACAGCCTACCTAACCCATTGGCCAGGTGCTGCTTTCCTCTGCAGAATCTGCATTTGCATTTTTAAATCACTTTCGTGCTACTGTGACGCTGTCTTTTTCTATGCTTGTTTGGAGAAGATTCTTTTAAAGCAGTGGGGAGGCGCAATGACAGTGGAGCCACCACGAGAGGGCAATAAACATATGCGGACGTGCAAAAGTATGCTAGCACTGTTGAGGTGTGAAAATGACACCAAAGGTCGACAGCTTTTTTGAAGACGGAGTCAGAAGGCTGGGACATTGGTGGGAAAGACAAATGCAGATTCGACCCTTATCTCAGGCAGGCCTCAGGTGGGCCAGGTGCCGCTTCCCTTTTCCTGCACAAGCTGGGCCCTGCCTCCTTCACCTTAGCTGGGCCACCTGGGTGCCTTCCTCACCTCGTGCCTGTCAGAGAGTTGGCTGGCCCACGTGGGAGGGGGAGGCCATCAGCCCACCAGGAGGTATCCAGGCAGCCCCTTAGCCAGGGATTTTTGGTTGGTGGGGCAGGGGAGTGGGGGACTTAATTAGATTAAGTAATAATAGCTTCCCCCCTCCGCCATTCCAGGCTGAAATCTTTCTGACAATGATACATGCTCTCTGCTGCTCAGAGCGCTTAGCATTCTTTTCCCTGTTTTGCCGTTCTTCTTTTAATATATTTGCAAAAACTGGAGTCTGGATTAACGTGTGACAGGCGGATAGATGAGTGGTTGCCATATCAAAAGTAAAAGAGAGCGAGAGAGGAAGCAACACGCTCCCCGTCTGTAACTTTGATCTCAACTTCCATCCCGCCTCGCTGCATATCCCTCCCCCCCATGTGCATTTTGTTTTCCTCCAAGGTGGATTAGGAACCCTCCTCCTCCTCCTCCTCGATCTGCTGCCCAGTACATGCAATGTTCCGTTTGGGGGTTCTGCAGTCCACTCCATGGAAGGAAATAGTCCACTTGAGCCTTGTTTTGCAGCATGTAGGCAAAGGCAGAGAGCAATGCTCCCTCTAAGCTGCGGAGTCTTGTGAGCAGAAATTCTACTTTGTGAACTACTGGCATTAAAGCTATGAGCGAGTGATTTGGCTACTGCATAAATCAGTTTGTTCTGGAACCACCCTTCCTGAGCTAAGACAAAAATGTGTGAGCCAGAGGCTAAAATACTTTGAACTAGCTCACTCTCACTCAGCTTAGAGGGAACACTGGCAGAGAGCAGAGGTGAAAGCAAAGGGCTTATATAGCATGTGGCTGCTGAGCTTTGCAAGTGCAGGGCGAGGGGGGGTGTTGTAGAGGACTGGCAGCTTTTTGCTCTCCTCTCCACCCCTGGTGTCGCAGGGCATCAGAGTGCGGAGGGGCCTGGGGCTCTGGAGTTCCATCGCAGCTGCTTCTTGGAGACTTTCTTGCAGGGGTGTGAAACTTTAAATGTGCACCCACTGTAGTCTCTGCTCTGTGCAAGGTACCAACCACGCTGCATGCATGGGAGAGGAGAAGCATGGCTAGGTGTCTTCGGAGGCAGGAAGCACCTTCCTTGCAGGAGAGCTGAGGTGGATGGATGGGCCCCCATGCGGCTGTTGCAGCCGGCCCACCGAGTGAGCATTAATTGGCCGGGGGTGCTCATGACACGCATTTGCACGCCTTTGCCTCTTGTTTTAAAGTGCCTTTTGCACTCTGTGTGTTTGTGCCATGTTTGCATTATATCAGGACAAAGCAAAAGGCTTTCTAGCAGCAGGACTTGCAGGGTGTGGCTTTAGCATGAGGGGGCATGGCCCCGAGAAGCCCCACCGTAGCTACGGGCCTGCGTCCAGGTGCTCTTAATGGTCTTGGCCCTGCCTCTGTGAGGTAAGCTAGGCCAAGAATATGTAGCAGGCCCAAGATAAACAGGTTGCTTACCTGTAACTGATGGTCTTTGAGTGGTCATCTGTGCATTCACACCCATGGGATCCTCCGAAATCGATACTGCCATTGGAGCGGGAGGCACTTTAGGGGCATCACCCAGTGCAGACACCACTTCCTTCCCCTTCTTCGCCGCCTTCAGGGACTTGGAAGTGCCCATCTTCGCGGACTTATGAGCCTTACTTGCCTTAGCCTTCTTTTTGACTGGCGTAGAAGCGAACGATTGTGCCTTCGATGTCGCTAGCTTCGGCTTTGGGCGGTCGACATCGGAGGCAGGCCTCGATGTCGGAGCTATCGATGTTGACGGTCTCTCCTCCATCACTGAGGCCGGAGCAAGGGCCGATTCAAGCAGCACCACTTTAAGGCGTGCAGCATGGTTTTTTTGCGTTTGATTGGAGAAACGCGCACAGTGACGACAGGACTCTGGCTGGTGAGACTCTCCGAGGCAAAAAATGCAGAGGGTATGACGGTCAGGAGAAGCAAGTTTGCTGCCACAACCCTTGCACCTGTTGAAAAATCCCCACTCCTTCTCCATAAAAGAAGAGGGAATGTTTGAGGGGGGGGTAGCCCGAAGGCCTGAGGTAAACTCCTCCTCAGCAGAAAACAAAGTTGTTTTTTTAACTGTTTTTGAAGAACAAGCAACCAAAAATTAAAGTAAAAGAAAGTTTGGAAATAATTCCTAAGAGCTATGAGGCGAAAGCTAACAGCAAACCGATCGGACCGACGAAGAAGAGGTCTACTCAACGCGGCGGTAAGAAAGGAACTGGCGGGATGTCCACACCCACCCCTCTGGGCATGCGCGGTGGGGTTCCTGCCCGAGGGACTGGGTGCAAAAATCCGTTAAAAGAGCTTGCTACAGCACCGATCGATCCAGCACGTGCGCACTAGATCCCATGGGTGTGAAGCACAGAGACCACGTCAAAGATCACCCAGTGCCTTTCCAGGGTATAATGGGGATTCAAGGTCCTAGTCTGAAACTCTTACCACTACACCACTCCGTCTTTCATGGAGTGGCTGCTGTGGAACATTAGCAAGCAGTCAGACCTAGGTGGCTCATTGACTAAAACGACTGTCTGTTGACTTTTACATTGGTTATGGTTTAGTTTTGTTGTTTGCCGGGCAGCCTTTGTACACCACCGTGAGCCACACTGGTTGGTGGGAAAGACAGGATGTCAATATTTTAATTTACCAAACATCAGTGGGACTGGCCTGCTTAACAGCGGGTTGTTTCTCTTTCAGAGCTTTACCATTCTCCTGTTTTCTCTTGTGAGCCTTGTAGATGCTTCAGGTAAGCAAGGTAAGATGCTGACTCGTCATGGTCTTGCCTCAGGTCTGCATGTCAACTCAAACAATAGCCGGGTAGCTCCACCATTTTCTCTCTGTGTGAGCTGCATACTCTTGCTCACTCCTTAGCAAACAAAGAGGCTAAGGCCAGTGATCCTCTCTGTGGCTATCATGGTACCCATTGGTCCCTATTGCTTCTTCCACCTGGTGCCTCTTTGGCAATACAATACATATATATCTTTACAGAGATAGGTCAGGTTGTGAAAGGGGGAAATGCTGGAGGAAAACAAATATTGTGATGATTAAGATTCAAAAGGAGGAAAACAAATATTATGATGATTAAGATTCAAAAGTGTACCTCCCCAAAAAGGTATTTTGGAAAATATGATAAAGAAAATATAATCAAATTTTTTATCAGATAATGAGAATCCAAAAAGAGCCCGGCTGGATCAGACCGGTGGTCCATCTAGTCCAGCATCCTTTCTCAAACAGTGGCAAACCAGATCCTCTGGAGGGCCAACAATAGGGCACAGAGGCCGAGGCCTTTCCCTGATGTTGCCTCCTGGCTCTGGGCTTCAGAGGCTGAGTGAGTGCCTCTGATTGTGGAGGTTCCGCTCAGTCACCATGGCTAGTAGCCACTGATAGACTTATCCTCCATGAATCTATCTAATCCCCTTTCAAAGCCGTCTATTCCTGTGGCCATCATTACATCCTCTGGCAGCGAATTCCACATTTTAATCACTCCCTGTATAAAGAAGAATTTCCTTTTGAACAGGAATTCTTATCAAATAATGTAAAACATATGCTCGCCTTTTCAAGAAAATGCATTTCACAGTCCAACCCTCGCTTCCTCCATGTGTTGTGGTGGCAGAGCAACAGATCGTCCAGCTGCTCCTGAGAGCTTTATGTCAACGTACAGTTCTGGAGATGAAAGGAGCACGGAGCTGTAGTAACCTCTGGAGGTGAAGAAAGGCAAGGACCTGTAATAATCTCTGGAGTTGAAAAAAAGACAAGAAGCTATAGTAGAAGAAGAAGAAGAGATTGGATTAGAACTACGGCTTGCCCAAGGTCATCCAGCCAGGTGCAAGTGGAGGAGTGGGGAATCAAACCCGGTTCTCCCAGATTAGACTCCGCGCACTTAACCACTACACCAAACTGGCTGTCCTCTGGAGATGAAGAAAGGCAAGGACCTGTAATAATCTCTAGAGGTGAAGAAAGGCAAGGAGTTGTAGTACCTCTGCAGGTGAAGAAAGGCAAGTTGTAGTAGTAATGTCTGGAGGTGAGAAAGACAAGGAGCTGTAGTAAACTGAAAGCCTGTCTTTCTTCCATCCTGGAACTGAAAGTGGTTTGTATATGATTCCTAAGAGGTCTCTGTCAGCTATGCTGCCATACGGGTTGGGGGGTGGGATGCTTGCTTGCCCTGTGTACCAAGTACCGCTGCATTCCTTCTTCGCTTCTGTAACGCTTGCTTATCTATGGCCTTGCAGGTGGTGTGTGTTGTCTGGGATTCAGGGAACCGTGGGAGCGCTTTCGGTTCTCAGCATCGGCTCTAATGGCCTGGGACTCCTCCTCCCGCGCGTGGGAATGTGGCTAATTGGCCTAAGGAAGGGGGGGTGCATACGAATACCCTATATCCCATTATGCTTGTAGGGGCGACGCCATTCTTAACAGTGCCTTTGTTAATGCATCTATAGCTCTGCAATAAAAGTATAACCTTTCTGTGAAGCGTGTACTCAGTTGTTGGCTGTGGAACCTGACAGTCTCTCATGCAGGCAGAGGGGTAGCCAGAAAATTTTGGGTGGTGGAGCACTGGGAAATCCTGTGGGGGGCAGGGGAGCTGAGAGAAAGAGAGCGAGAAAGAGTGATGAGTGGCGAGCCCGCCCACAGCATAGGAAGAGGACTCTGCTTGGCAGCGATGGCCTCACTGCACCTGTACCAGCCCAGCCATGGGACCCACCTTCATGTGACTGAAGCTGACTCGGCTGGCGCAGGAGCAGTGAGGCCACTGCCACCAAGCCGAGTCCTCTTCCTCTGCAGTGGGTGGGCTCGCCGCTCGCTGCTTGAGTGGCATTTAAAACAGGGAGCTGACTGAGTCCTCTTCTGTGTTTAAAAGGGGGAGCCGAGTCCTCTTCCTCATCTACTGGCTTCCTTATCTACATGAGCCAGCAGGGAGAGGGGGAGTCTCTGACTCTCTCTGTTTTGCATTTTGCAATTTTGTTTTTTGCAATTTTGTTTTATTTTGCATTTTTAAAAACCTATTTATTTTTCGGCCTGGAAAAAAGAAAATGAGACTGAAGCTTCCCTGACTGTGCCTGGGGTCATTTTGGAAACCCCACACACATCTTACATTTAAAAAATATTTTTAGAATTTTTAAAAAAATGTTTACTGCAGGGGTGGTGCTCATCTCTGGGGGGCATTGCCCCCAAATGCCCCCCCCCCCGTGGCTACGGGCCTGCATGCAGGCCTAACCCAGACCTGATGAACGTCAGTATGGTTGCTGAATTGTGTGCTCTCTAATCATACCATGGGATCTTATATGGCACTGACTTTTCTCTACCACTTCTGGATATCTATAGCCCCTGTCTCCAGGTGCGAAATGCAGTGCCCAAAGGATTAAAAGGACAGTGCAGAAACTTTTGGGCACAGCACAATCATATTGACGCTGATGCTGTATCAGCACTGCCGGTGCACCTGGCCTTAAAACAGCTGCTCTGAAGAGACACACCTATTTGTCAGGTTGCAACCTGGAGATCTGCTTCATGCTTCAGCAGGCGAGAAGGTTCCTTCTGCCGCTTGTTCCTTCCCCAGTCCCGTCATTCTCCTCCTTTGATCCAAGAGAGATGGGAGCAAGTCCCGAACCCTTTTCTTGGGACTGGAGGAGCAATTTGAGTTCCCACCCCAACAATCGACTATGGCCTCTTTGTTTTATCCGGCAGGAATGATGGGGGAAATTATTCATTTCTGCCTTCTGCTGAGTCAATTTTTGTTTTTTTTCAATTCAAATACCTTTTATTGGCATACAATATTAAAAGCGTTTCCCAATAATACAATCCAAAAGAAATTATAAAATAGATAGTCGTGGCTATGTCAGGCCTAACTCAACTTGTCACAAGTTAGATTTGACCATACAAAAGATGCCTGAATCATAAAATAAACTGGCATTCCAAACTTTTAAACTTAAGTTTTTAAACTTATAAATTAAGAATCATTAATATGATCAGGGTTACTCTTCCGTTTTATAAAACAATGGAGAAACTTAGCGGTCAGTTCAATGATCTCCAGATCTCATGAAGCAAGGAGAAATTGTACCTTGATTCTATCCGATTGGCCTGCTACCAACCTAAGGGGGGCTTCTATACACTCCACTCGAATGTCATTTAACAATTTACAGTGTAAGAGTACGTGCTCAACAGTTTCTATTTCACTTCTATTACATCCACAGAACCTGATTGAATAAGGAATTTGCTTATATCTCCCCTCTTCTGCTGAGTCAGAGTCTTGGTCCACTTAGCTCAGTACTGCCTACTTTGACTGATGGTTGCTTTCCAAGGTCTGCGGCAGAAGAGACGTCAACTGCACTGATTCTTCAGACCCTTTAAATGGAGATGCCGGTGGTGACCAAGCCAGGAACCAAGTTCAGCATGCAAAAGCACGGGTTCTCCCACTGAGCTGCTGCCCGTTCCCAGCATATTTGATTTGAACTGTCTGCAGATGGGGACAAAGAAAAAGTGATGCCTTTCTCCGACCTCGTTTATCTTCAAAACCTTTCTCTCCAGCCCCAGACATTTGCTTTGCCAGCAGTGTCATTTTGCGTGCCCCTGACTCTTGTCCTGAAGGCCCATTTTTCTGTTTCTCTCCTAGATGGAACCTCCGTTGGCACAAAGGTTGGAATAGCAGTTGGTGTTCTCATCATCCTTGGATTTCTCGGTGGCCTCTGTAAGCAGAGTCTTTTGGTGTGAACAGGGATGCTGGAGTTCCCTTCCTACTCAGAGACGCAGGGATGGATCTCTGCATTGTTGCTAAAAGGTCCCTTCTCATAGTCCCACAGCAGACAGATGGGGCAGGTGCAAGCAGCGGTAGAAGCTTGCATGGTCTTTTTTTCTTCCCTCTTTTTTGGGGAGGGGCAGAGCCACCATAAAATTTTCTTGGCATATTTTCCGGGAGTAGGTCACCAGGTCTTTCTCCAACCTTCCCTATTTATCCAGGCTTCGGACATGCTGGGTCAACACCAGCCTGAGCATGAAACAACTCAAAGAAACAGTACAAGATTGGAAAATGTGGAGACAGCTGGCTCATAGAATTGCCAAGAGTCAGAGGTCATTTCGGGTGGGGATCGCGGGGGATCGCAGTTCCCCCGGGTGAGGTACGGGGGACGGGGCACATGACGAAGCCTCGCCCCCTGTTTCCGGCCGCCCCTCTTCCGGCCCTCATTCAGCCAGGAGAAGGCAGGAGAAGAGGTAGGGTAAGTTGCTTCCTCCCTGCCTCTCCCCACCCCTGCCTGCCTGGGGCCAGGGAGGGCCTTCGCGGGGCTTCCTTGCACTCCCGCCGGCCTTGCAGGTCCACCGCCGGGCCCCTCATGGGGCTCGGCAGTGGAGCTGCAAGGCTAGCGGCGGCCGGGACCATTGGGGGCGGGGTGTGTGGCCTTATGACACACTTCCGGAGATGTCAGGGGGTGTGGCATATGCTAATGAGTTATGCTAATGAGTTCCCCTAGCTCTTTTTCTACGAAATTACCCCTGCCAAGAGTCGAACACGACTGAATGGCTAACAACAACAGAGCCACCATGGGTGATTGGCTTCCCCAAGTGCAAGCCCAGACAGCTGCCCCTGTTGCCCATTGGCTAAGACTGCCCCTGGCCCCGCCCCCGGATGTTCTTGGAAAGCACGATACTGCTTTCCATGCGGAACCCTGCCTCCCAGAAGGAACATACAAAGAGATAGCGGTATAATGCAGTGGGGCCATAAGGACTAGGCTTTCTTCTTCGATAAAATTTTATATATTTTAAATTCCCAAACAGATTAAAAAAAAATAACAAAATATAACAACAGTGGTGGAATTCAGATGTTTCCATTATGGGATTTCAAGCTTCATTGAATGGGAACCTGAAACGAAACTGGATGTCCCTCACCCTGGGCCTTTCCCTTGGTTGCTTTTATTTTTCATTGCTTTGTTTTCCAAACTTAAAACTGAAGCAGTGTGGTACCAGTGAATGAAGCCAGGCGACATACCTGAAGCAGAGGGCACTTCCCCCTCAAAAATATGAAACTTTTAAAAACAAATGCCTCCAAATGAGGAAAACAGGATATCTAATACGCACACTATAATCGCAGGATCTGGGATTGTGGGTGGATGGCAGCACAGAATTATTTCATTGTGTTAAAACATTTATATCTGTCCTTTGCTCAGGGAATGGCCATAAACTCTTCATTCTGTCTCCCCTTCCAGGTTATTGCTGTAGCAAGAATAAAGACAGGTGAGAGAACAACCCTAGCGGCCCCTTTCCTAGGGTCACCAACGTCCTGGAGGAACCTGGAGTTCTCCTGGAATTACAACGGATCTCCAGGTGGCAGAGATCAGCTCCTTTGAAGGAAATGGCCCCTTCAGAGGGTGGACTGTGGCATCACATTGCTGCTGAGCTCCCACCCCAAACGCCACCTTCTGCGGGCACTGGTCCCAAACCTCCAGTAGGGTTGCCAAGTGGGACTTACCTTGCCAGCGGGAGACTCCCGGTTGGATCCTGGCGTGTGTGCGTGCGCGCTTTGCATGCACATCACAGGGAAGTGACGTTATGACCCTGGGCACGCTGGGAGTGGGGCCACGGCCATACAAGGGAAAACCATAGAGTTTTCCCTTGTATGGCCGTGGCCCCTCCCCCAGCGTGCCTGGTGTCATAACATCACTTCCCTGTGACGCGCACGCCTGGGCGGGGTTCCCCCCGGGGCCCGATTCCCTGACGTCGGGGAACGGGCCTCTGGGGTGGGGGTTTCTCCGCCCCCCGGGGGGACTTGGCAGCCCTAACCTCCAGCAATTTCCAAGTCAGATGTGGAAACCCTACCACTGTGCCTTGTGAAAGGACCAACCCATAGGAGAGATAAGTACACCATTGTGATGTTAGGTGAGGGCCCAGGCAAGCCAAGTAAACACTCAGACGTTTGCTATGTAACTTACTGGGTGTCAGGTCCCCAGCTAAGACATTCTCCACACACACTATTGGCAGTGAAATGCTTTATTAGAGATTTGCTTGCTGTAGGTACGAAACTTTTGTTAGGACTGAAGAAAACCGTGGGAACATGCAGGTTACAGGTGAAAGCATAAAATTCCTCATTCACACACGTCGCACCTACCCCCTAGCGTTTCTATGGCAACACAGACAGATATATGGTGCCCTATCTAACCTAGGCAAGGCACGAAGATTCTCCAAGGTCAGTCCCATGAGAACCAACACTTGGGACAGAGCTTCAGGAATAATTATGGCTACTACTCCCATGCGCTCACACAACACGCCCGTCCCACCCGGGAATTCAAAATGACAAGCAAAGGGAAGAGAAAGCACAATGTAAGGAAACAAAAGTTAAACAGTTAGGAGTTAGGCCGCAGCCTGAGCTTTGCCTGAGCTTGACCCTGGGTGACCTTGCGGCAGTCATTCTCCCTCAACCTAGCCTACTTCACAGGGTAGGGAGGATATAATAAAGGAGTGAAGGCTGCACACAGAAAAATTTGTCGAACAAATAAAAATAGCCAAAGAATTCATGTGTTTCTGCCTTAATTCCTGTTTGTTTGATTTCCAGATCCAACGAAGCGGTAGAAACGACCGGCACAGCCTGCTTAGAAACAACCTTGTGCTACCATGATTGTTGTGAAAATGATTGATTGCCTGGGAAGCGGGGCCTCCCTCTTGTTCCAGTTTGGCTGTGGCAATTCTTCCTCTCCTGCTCAGATGGAGAAGTCCCATGCGCTGCTTCTGCCCGCCCTCTGCTCCCTGCCCAGCCATTCATCTTGTTGTGCCCTACCTGCTCCCACCACCTCTGCCTGCCCTCTCTTGCCTTCCTTCTTGCGGGGGGGAGGGGAGGAGAAGCTCTACGGGAGGAGAAGGAAGCAGCCGCAGGTGAGCCTTCTCCCCTGCCCACTCCCCGCACCCCTCCAAGCCTTTTCCCTCCTCCCCCCCAGCACCGGCGGCAAGAGGCCTGAACTCGGCCCGCCAAGCTTTCTCCCTCCCCCCCTTCCCTAGCAGCAGTGGCCAGACCTGGCCGGCCCGCCAAACTTTCTCCCCCCCTTCCCCCCAGCGGTGGTGGCGAGGCCTGAGCTCAGCCCACCAAACTTTCTCCCTTTGTGTCCCCTTCTAGATTGCGAATTAGTTCTTCTCTTTGCATGAGCTGAGAATGAGGGTGGGGAGCAGGCCCGTAGCTACAGTGGGGCCTCTTGGGGCCCAGCCCTCCATCTTACCATTAAGGCCCCCCTGGCTTCCCATCCAACCCAGGCTCCCTGGCTTCCAGTCAAAAGGCGAGCAGGCACTGGTGAAGGGACACCCGTGCGCCCACTCCAGCCCTCCCCACTTACCATTCATTCGGAGGCGGCACTTGAAGGCCGACTGAGGAGAGCCAATAGGAAATCCTCAATGGAAGGAAAAGTCCACTTTGGCATGCTTGCCTTCCCTCTCTCTCTCTCTCTCCCTCCCTCCCTCCCTGGTTGCTTTTCTCGTTTCCTCCTCTCTTTCTTCCATCGGCTCGAGTTGGGAAGCCAGACTGGCATCGTCATCTTTCCCTTGGAGGGAGGCTTCTCATGCTTTCTGGTCTGGTGCAAGGGATGAATGAGCAAAAGGAATCATCACACCCAGCCCAGGAGGAGGGCGGCAATCTGGAGAGATCAAAGCCAGTGGCTTCAGTGGCTACTACTTCTCCTCCTCGTCGTCCTCCGGCCGTGGATCTCCCTGCCTGCCATTCAGTGTGTGTGGGTGTGTGTGCAGGGGTTCCCCACAAATTATTTAAAGCGCCCTCGAATTTAAAAATCCTGGCTACAGACCTGGTGGGGAGAGACTGTCATTGGCTCCTAGACTAAGGGGCATGGCTGTTGATGCACTGCACCAAGAACACATGGTCCTGTTCATACTGAATCAGGCCATTGGTCCATCAGGATTAGTCTCATCTACGGACCCTTGCAGCAGCTCTGGGGTCTGGGGCACCTAGTTCCTGACCTTCTTAACTGGAGATGCCAGGGATTAAACCTGGAACCTTCTGCATGTCAAACAGGTGCTCTGCCAATGAGCCAGGACCACTATCCAGGGGAAAAAACCCTTATGCACAAACAAGGCCATGACTGGTCAGATTTCTCTCTGGTTATGTTTAATCTTACAGAATTTATAGAAGCCAGAAGGATAGGAGATTTTGAGATACAGTGGATGGCTAGGTCTGTAAGGTTTCTGGATTTTATACAGGACAAATCAGTTTCCTGAGACGAGACACTAAGTAGGGACAGGAAGAATATTTTTATATCACTTTTTCATATTTAAACTGTTAATATAAAGTAAGCAACAGCCTGTGAATGTTTATAGATCATTGAATGAACTAATCAAATCAGAAGGGCTGGTGGTCAGTGTATACAGGAATGGATCCAACCAATTTTTCTGCTGATGATAGAGGGAGAAAGGGGTTATGACTAATATCATGGAACCTGCATGGACAAAAACCATGTTAGGCAGGAGCTGTAGTAAGGAAGGAAATTGGGTGAGATTGACTAGAAAAGCTGATTGGATCCACCCCTCTATCTTGGCTGGCCTAGAAATACAGAACTTAATATACAGAGCAGACGTGGAGAAAAGATGTATTAATAAGCATTCCATAAGAAGTTCATTTTGTTATAAGCAATACAAGAAGATTATGACTTTCTTTTTGAAATATGGATATTGGGTATTAGAGATAATGGTTTTCAGCTGATATACAGATGATATTCTACTCCTGTTAGACTGGCCACAATCAGTCACTTAGGTTTTATCCTCTGTTGGACTTGTTTCAAGTCGGTACTCTCACTCCTGTATGGTGGCAATGCCCGATGGTGAAAAGATTTGGCAACAGATTCTGGAGACAACTAAAAATGTTTGAGAGATATCATATAATCTCAGGATGATCTTATTGGGCTTCATACAGGATGATTTGGAATAAAGACAATATTCAGTTTGGTAATATGATCAAGATTTTTACTGGAAAAAGAAAATGTTAACAGAAAGCTACAGTATATAACTGGCTTAGAAATTTTGATTTGGAATATGGATGGATAAAACTGATAGAAACAGTTTTGCAGAAAAAGAGACATTCCACAAATGTATTTATTCAAAACTGACAGCCGCTTGTGTTATTTTGGAATAGATTAAACCAGATGAAGTTGCTACCTTAGCAGTTTCATCACGTGTATAATGGTGCTAAGGATTATTGGTGTTAATTTCATGTTCCCCTCCCCCTTTGGCTTTTTTATTTTTGTATTTTTGGTCAGTTACAAATGATGATCTAAATGTGTTTTTGCCTTTAACTCTCAATTAAAGGGGCTATTAAAGGCATAAGAGCTGATACTTTCACTCTCCCCAGTTATATGATCAATACATCTTTCTGAATCAGAGCAAAGGTCTCCAGCATTCTGACTCTGGGGGGCGGGGGCGGCATTTGGATGCCCCTAAGAAGCTTAGGAGACAGCTCTCCTTTGTCCTGAGCACAGCTAACTGTGACTGATTCTGCAAAAGCAGCTGTCCTGCCCTTGGTCTCCCATTTCTGTTGGTTATACTGCTCAATTTCCCACTATTTGCTGCGTGGCCACATTTTGACCTGCATCTCCCCCCTATTTTTCCCTACATCTTCTTGATCCTAAGGAAGACGTGGGGGAAATTGGGGAGACATGACGAGGATCAAAATGCGGCCGCGCAGCAAATAGTGGGAAATTGAGCAGTACAACCAGGGGAAATGGGAGACCAAGGGCGGGACAGCTGCGTTTGCGGAATCAGTCTGGGAGTGCATACTTCCTAAGAACATTATTGGGAAACAACAGACATGAACAGATTGCAGCACTAGGATCTAGGATAGAATAAGGGGTTGCAGATGGGAATTACAGCGGAATACTCTGATCCGGAGCAGGGGTTGCCAACTCTTTGTTTTTAATGAGACAGATGAGAATTTCTTCTGAATAGTTCTGTGTGACCTGGATGGCCCTGGATAGCTTAATCTCATCAGATTTCAGAAGCTAAGCAGGGTCAGCCCTGGTCAGTACTTGGATGGGAGATGACCAGGGGAGTCCAGGGTTGCTACACAGAGGCAGGCCATGGGAAGCCACCTCTGTTCGTCTCTTGCCCTGAAAACCCTACAAGGTGGCCATAAAATCAGTTATGACTTGACAGCACTTTAGGCATTCATACACACACACACACACAAACAGGGGTCATTTTGTAGAAAAAGAGCTAGGGAACTCATTAGCATAACTCATTAGCATATGCCACACCCCCTGACTTCAGGGGCCCGGCGGTGGACCTGCAAGGCCAGTGGGAGTGCGAGGAAGCCCCGCCAAGGCCCTCCCTGGCCCCAGGCAGGCAGGGGTGGGGAGAGGCAGGGAGGAAGCAACTTACCCTCCCTCTTCTCCTGCCTCCTCCTGGCTGAATGAGGGCCGGAAGCAGGCGGCCGGAAGCAGGGGGCGGGGCTTCATCATGTGCCCCACCCCCCTGCACCTCACCCAGGGGAACTGCGTTCCCCCGCGTTCCCCCCCCCGAAATGACCTCTGCACACAAATATCCCAGGCTACTTGTTCTCCCCAGTTTCACTGATTCAAGCAAAAGCTGGTTTTCTTCCCTCCTTGTGCCGAGTGGAGGAAACACTTCCCATTCCGATTCTGTTTCACACTCACCTGAGCTGTTCTCAAAATGGAAATGGGAAAGAGATAACAGCAGCACCGGTTCCAAGGTTCCTCACAAAGCAGCATGTCAGGTCCATTGACTGAGCCTTCTCAGTTGTTCGAGTCTCGTCAGTGCCCTTCTCTCTCATGATCTTTTCTTTAGTCTTCTGGAAGCTTCAGAAGGCACTCTTCAGAACATGGTGAGCCGCTTGTTGGAGACAGTTCACAGCACCCACAAAATGGCATTAAACCTCAAGACAGATAATAAAACCAAGAGATACTAATCAATGCAACAAAACAGATTCTAATTAAAACTTAACCGGTCATCAGCTCAGGAACAAATATGGACAACCAGCCAACTCACCCATTCTCTTAGTTAATTAAATGCTGCTCAAAACAAGGCAGCCTTACTTACTCTACAGAACCTTAACGTGTTCTACAGGGCACGAACCTCCCCGGGGGCAATCGCTGAGAAGGCCCTTGCCCTAATGGATGACAAAAGGGCTGTTTGTGGGCCACGAACCTGCAGTAGGCCCTGTGAAGAAGACCGAATGGACGAGGGGAGTCCTATCATATGAGGGTCCCAGACCGTTTAGGGCTTGATAGATCAAAAGCAACACCTTGAATTGGCACCCGAAACTAATTGGGAGCCAGTGCAGCTACTGCAAGATTGGAGTTAAATGAGCTGACCAGGAAGATGTGTTCAGCAGTCTAACCACTGCTTTCTGGACCAATTGCAGTTTCTGGAGCATCTTCAAGGGTAGCCCGACACAAAGCATGTTACAGTAGTCTAATCTGGAGGTGACCATTGTACGGATCGCAGTGGCAAGATCTGAATGAGACACGTAGGGAGCCAAGTGGCAGTGAAGCAGTTTCATACTACTGAAGGAACCCATAAGAAGTACTTAAAGCAGAGGGTACTTCCCCCTCAAAAATACAAAACTTAAAAAAAACCCTTTATTCTTCCAAATGAAGAAAGAAGAATGTCTAGCATGCATGCTATAATTTCAGGATTTGGGTTTGGAGGTAGATGACAGGGCAGAATTATTTTATTGTGTTAACTTTCATTAAACTGTTTTCAGAGAGTAGCTGTGTTGCTCTGCAGCAGAACAACTAGATTCGAATCCAGTATCTAACAAAGGGAGCTTTGACTCCTAAAAGCTTATACCCCAAAAGTCTTGTTGGTCTCTAAGATGCTTCTGGATGCAAATATTTATACCCTTCCCTTTCTTTTGCATAAGGACATGGCATGCCAGAGTCATGACGCAGAGGCAGGCAATGGCAAACCACCTCTGAATGTCTCTTGCCTTGAAAACCCAACAGAGTCGGCACAAATCAGCTTTGACTTAATGGCAAAACACACCCGTAAGAACATGGCAGAAAACTGCCCATTCTGTCTCCACTTCCAGGTGCTTGTTGCTGTAGCAAGATAGAAGAGAGATAAGAGAACAACCCCAGCAAACCCTTTCCTAGGGCTACCAACGTTGGTGAATAATTCCAACATATCTGCGCACATTAGCTGAGTATAGTAAGCTGCAGCTGCATGTGTGTGCAAGTCTGAAACAAAAGGAACACGGAGACTTCTTCAGATTTCAAACTAATGAGGAGTTTATGATATGAACTCCATCCTCTGGGTAGGAAAGGTGAGAGATAGCAAGTCTAAACTAATCTAACCGGCTGGATGTCCAGAAATCCAAGATGTGTGTCCTGCTCTCATGTTGCCCAAGATGAAGAGTTAGGCAAAGCATGTGTGAGAGAGGTGTCAAAAGTGGAAGGAAGGAACTTCCCGGAGAATAGCAATCTACACTTCAAGGCGTTAGCAGCGGACAAGACAGGAAAGGATGCTCTGTGTCCTGTGCCTATCTATCACTTTCTGACTCTTTGGTAAACCCCCTATGAAGACTGAGGCTAAGAGGCAGCATAAAAAGGTCGCCAGTTCTAACAACCAACCTCCAGGAGGAGCCTGGGGTTCTCCTGGAATTACAACTGATCTCTAGCTGACAGAGGTCCATTCTGCATCTGGCATTCGCTCCACATTTTATCAGCCCTCAACCTGGTTCCCCCTTGCCTCGGAATATCTGTTTTCATTGCATTGCCCCAGATCCTGGTTTCTGCAATGGCTAGTGTCAGCTTGCCATCTATTTTGTTTTCAGCGCTGGCTCCTGCATTGGTATGCAGAGTTTCCTGTGTCAGAACTTGCATCAGCAGTCATTAGCTGCTTGAGCCAAGTAATTCATGGCGAGGTGATAAATACAGAAGGGGAAATAGGGGTTGGGGAACTGATGGAGATCACTGAAGCTGTGTCAAGTTGTCTGCTTACTGTTGCCCCCATACTCGGAATTAAGAGTCAGACACGGAAGGTTGGATGAACTATGGGCCACTTTATTAAATTACAGTTGGAGATAATGGCAAGGGCAAAATATGGAAAGCGGCACAATCCGGGCCAAGGGTCAATGTTGACCCTTCCCCAGTGGCAGGACGTGGAACCACCCCACCCCCAGCTTGTGCCAACCTGTGTGGCTCTCCGCCGGCAGGCACGACGAAAGACATGCCCTGGAGATCCAGCCCCAAGTCGCAGAACTTAAGCAGCAGATCGATCCATGCAGTCCCCAAGGCAGTTTGCCATCTTTCCCTGGGTCACCCAACCCAAAGGCTAATCTGGCCAAACTCCTCTCGCCTGAAGTAATTAATTGGTGCTCCCCTTAGCCATATTTCCGTTATCAGCCCCAATCCTGCCACAGCAGAGGTCAAGCCTCAGCTTAGGCTAAATGCCCCCACCGTAAATGCGTGGGTGGGCTGGCAAGCAGACCCACCCAGCATCCAACTTTCCTAATATCCCTGTTAGCCTTTCGGTGGGCCCGTTCAATCCCCAATGGGCTCAGGACGTCATGCCAGACACTCCTGGAAATCATAGCCAACCATGCTATACTAACCCCCAGCCAACGCACTCGAATGACCTGCAGGTCCTCCATAGCCGGGAGAGCCAAGGTTTCCCCCTTGACAAACCCCAGATCATTACCTCCCTGGTGCCCCACTGGCATGTCAGGGGGAAGGCGTGTGGGCCCCAGGTCTTTACCGGCCAGGAACACCACCAACCCATCGGGGGGAAGGCGCGTGGGCCCCTGAAACAACAAAGCCAAGGGGCCTGCCCAGTGAGGGCCATGGCGTCCCCGTCATTTGATGGTGGCCCATTGAGGGAGGCCCAGCTGAGATTCCACGCAGTTCTCCGTGCCCAGTGTGCTGTCCAAAAACACAGCTGTGACCACAGATGAGAACCTGTTTCCTCTCAATGGGCCCACTATGACCTAAGAAGGAAACAACAGTTAATCTACAGAAAAAACACATGAAGAGGAACGTGGGCGCACCTAGACGGAAAAGACCGTGTACACTCCAAGAGGAAGTAAAGCACCCCCGACTTACATGAAGCAGATACGCTACCGGCTGTGCTGGGGACATAATCTGAATCCGCAAGAAAGGGTGAATCTGGTCCTGAGGGAGGGAGGGGTAGCGTGCTGCCCGCATACGGAACTCTTCATTGTATTGCACCCAGGCAGGGCCCACAAACCCAACGTACCTGTGGTAAGAAATTTTAGAAATACAGAAGGTTTGGGTTAAAAAAATGAACCAAATAGTTTAAAAAATCCATATATCTGTCTCTGTCCTTGCTAGCAAACAGGCTTGGCTTTTTTTTTTCAGTGAACCAGAGATGTAACACATTCCATTCCCAGGAAATCTGCACAGGTGTGAGACTTACAATAACCAGCAATAAACTGCAGCTGGCCAGAAAGGCCATTTGGGCAGTAACAGACCCTAATCCAAAATGCAAACTCCTGAAATACAGGATTTCACATACCCCACTTCCACCTCAGAGTTAACTTCAAAGTTATCTCTCTGATAGCTTCAAAGGACAGTTTATTTCCCATGGTGGGAACACCAGAAAAACAATAACACTATACTGAATAAAAGTGTAAACCTTTCTTGTGTGAGACCAAGGAAGCAATTTCCTGCAAGACAATTTCAACTTCTAAATGTTAATTTACAATTGTAATTTGATTATTGAGGGACCTCTTTGATCATTTGGTATAAATACTGGTCCAATCCAACAGACTTTTGCTGGCTCTTGAAGGAACAAGAGAGGTCTTGGCCCTCTTCAGCCTTTTGGAGTCAGCCCGAGAGGCCTTTCGTTTTCCTGCATGCTGGGGTGGGATATTTTGCTTGTATGTTCATTTTTCTGTATATTTACTGCCTGTCTGTAGTAAATAGAAGTGTACTGTATTGGCAAGCTGGCATAGCGTCTTGCTGGTCACCTTGTCAGGTAAATCTTTGAATGTTTTTCTTTAATAAAGATAAGTTTTATTTTAAGAAGAGACCTTTGAGTGTCTCTGCCAGCCTTTAGTGGTTTCCAAGCTTACACCTCTGTCTTTGGTAAGGAGGCAACACTCAGGGGACACACGAACCAGAGGGGGAGTGTGGGTGGCATGGGTAGATGCATTCACAAACACGTGCAGCCACACACACATTTTCTGACAACAGTACCCTTTATAAATTATGTCCATATATTGTAGCATGGAGGCAGCCCGGTAAGGTTGTGCGTGAGCTATCACCCCCGCATATATGAAAAACCCAGCAAGCCAATTGGCCCATGTCCTGTCCACTGTCCTCCTTTTTAGTCTCTCTTTTCCCCTCTCATCGAGGTCCTCCTTGTCCTTCTTTTCCAATTCCTGATAAAGAAGGGAGAAGACATCAATATACTCGCCCTTGCAGGATTTTTTCTCCTGTGGCCGCAGGAGGTGGTCCCCTAATGGCAAGGCCATATCGCCCAAAGGCAATTCCTTGGCTGGCACCTGATTCAGAGACATACCCCAAGGGGCCTGAGAGCCCCAAGCCCCCCAAGGTGCCAATTGCCCAGCCAGGCCCCACTGTGGCGGCAGTGGACATGGACCCGCTGCCCAAGCCCATGGCGGAGGGGCGGATAGGCTCGCAGGAGAATCACCTGCCTGGGAACCGGCCGTGGCTCCAGAAGCTGATGGCAGACCCCATGGTCCCCAGGGCCAAACTGGGCCAGGGTGTGGTGAATTAACAGACTCACCCGCTGCTGATGCAGAATGCTGCCGAGTCGTCCCTGCGCCTCTGGGCACCCCATCTTTGCTGCTGCAAGGGTCATGTGCCCCTCCCGAGCTGGATGGCTTGTTTATTCGACCTTCAACAAGGAACAGATGGGTCAACACAGAAGCTTGAAACTGCTCATTGGAGGCAGATACTGTCTGATTCTTACTCCCATCTTCCTGGCCCCCAGACCCCGAAGGTGAGTGTATTCCTATGGCCTGTTCGACCACTAAAAGCCGACCCAAGATGGCCTGTTGAACTACATTCCCCTCCTCATCCTCGTGAGACCAAGAGAGTGGGGCCGCCCCCTTGGGTGGGTGGCTTAAGGCATGAGGCTGCCCACTTGGGAGGGTGCTTAGGAGCAGCCTCTTTGCCCTTGTCCTCTGTCCCATCCTTTTTGGGAGTCATGGTTCCAAGCCCAAATATGTGTTCACACAAAAGTAGAGCAAAGAAGGGGCGCCCGGAAAGAAAATCAAGCCCAACGACCTGCTCGCATAGCGGAAGACGAGGAGAATCCGTGTACACCCCACAGTTCCCTAGGACCACAGAGCAGCGTACCAGTACCCCCCCCCAACAGACCCCTGCCAAGCAGGTGGGCCAAAGAGAGCTGACTCCAAAATCCGCCCAAACTAAGGGCTGCCTGAGGCCATCCAGTGGCTGCGGGAGAAGAGTGGAGAATCACACCGGTTAGAATCCACACTCAGGCCCCCCAAACAAAAGGAGAGCCCAGAAAAAGGGGAGCCTGGAAAGAATATCAGCCAGTGAAAAGTGAAACCATGAAACGCCCACCAAGAAATAGACCACCACCCACTGGAAAGCGAAACCAATCCCCCGCCCAGCACAATGGATTACACGCTCAAGAAAGATGTGCCACCAGACGGTCTCATCCAAATTAACACCAAGGTATGTGTGGGGGAATGGCAGGCCCCACCAGGAGGGGGGGTTTCCGCAAGGTAACCCCCCCACCCCTGCTGAATGCCCTCAGAAACCAGCGGCACTGCCGATGCCCCCCTGCCCCCAGTAAGCCCCGAGTCACCTGTAGCCCTGCCGGGCCAGGCTCTGCAAGCACCGCCACTCAGGCCATTCAGGCCCTGCTGTCGCTCGCAGTCACTCGCTGGGCACAATGCTGCAACCGCTCAGCCGCGCTTCTCTCATGCAGCCGCTGCCCGCGCCAAGGAGAGCCCTGAAGCTGCCGTCGCCGTCCTCTGCGCAGCTCCCTGTGACTCCTCTACGATCAGGTAGGCCAAAGTCTTCACAAGAACGGGTTGAGGCGCTCTGCTGTTAAGGCGCTGGCTCTGCCCTCGGTGCGGGTCACGTAGCTGACCAGGATACGTGTCTCCCCTTCCTCCTTCAATGGAGGCAAAAGACGGCCCCCGGCAGTACGGCTGCGCCACCTGCTGGTAGGGCCGGATTCCCTTGGAACTGGAAGTGGAGGAAGGAAAAGGTGCCACTCAAAACCACATTCAGATACCCCCGGGGGCCATAAAACTACGAATGGCCATAAATCTATGCAGAAGGTGCCATAAAACCTGATGAACAAAGAAAGTGAAAGCGGCATGCAGTGTAGAGGGAGATTAACTTCCCGATGTGGCTGTGGGAAAACTGCGAGGAAAGAGATGGGTGCGGAATCAGTCAGAGATAACTTCCTTCGAAGGGCAGCTTCAGAGAGAGGACTTCATTTCGCCAGATCCCTGCTGAGCTCCCTCCCCCAATGCTACTTTCTGCAGGCAGCAGGATATGGAAAGGAATTCAGTAAAGGCTGCCTAGAAACAAACAGCCCGTCATCGTAACAGGGCGGGAGCGAGAGGCCCTGCTAGCTGTGTGTAGCTCCAGCAGCTTTGTTTTGAGACATTCACTGGGCTGAAAGTTCAGAGCGGCCTTGTTCTCGTGCGGCTGCCTTTTGCCCCCTCTGAAGTTGTCCTGGGGGCTACAGCATTGGCAGCAGTCGGAATCAAAGCAGAACTGCACTTCCTACTATGGGGTGGTGGTGGAATGTTAGCCTCTGTTTGGCTCCGGTGCATTATAAGAAAAGGCACAGCTCTGTGGCAACTGGAGATTGGCAGAGAGCCCAAGACCTTAAGCAGGCTTGGGAGGCAGAAATCATTATTGGGCTAAGAATGGAGGAAACATCTGCAGCAGATGTGGGCAACAAGTGAGATCGTTTACAGTAAGGTGTTTGTGTATGTTGCTGGGTGTTGTTTGTCTCCCTAGCCCTATCCACACTTACTCTCAAATGTTCCATTGACTTCGGAGGGACCTACTTCTGAGTAATATTGCCTAGGATTGGGCTCTGTGCCCTTTAAATTACACAGATTGCTTTTTGTAATTTTAGAAGTGTGACTGTTAGAGATGAGGGCAGAAATTCTGGGTTTCACTCATATTGGTCTTTGATAACATCACTGAGCTGTGTTCAGATTTGCCATTGTGCTTGGCTGACATGTACATCGATTCTCTACATTCTCATGAAATTTTTCAATAGATTAAATGACTTCGCTACAGCCACAGCCTGTTCTGTTTTCTGTAGAATCACAGTCTATACATAGCACTGGCTTGAAACGCTACAAACAAATATCGCTCACACTTCGGCGCCTCCTGTGGTGGAATGTGCCTGCTCTGGCCTGCGGGCCCTATTCCACCCTGCCCCCCAAGGTTTTTCTCAGTACCTGGAGAGGCTTTTCATTCTCTCTGGTAGCCCACCGCCACCACCTGACCTTTGTAGGAATTGCCCACTGGGATGGTCAGGACTCCTAGCTTCCCTTCCAAGTTCTGAGGCCTTGCCTCTGTGTCTCCCGCAGCTCAGCGCCTGGCCACCATGGGGATAGTTTACTGCCTTGCAGCCCCTGGAAGAATAGCCACTTACCAACTGCCTGCCTTCCCCCTGACGCTCTTTTTTAAAATAGTGTGTCCAAGACAGTGAAGGTCTATGTGGTACAGAGAACCACTCCCAGCATGAAAAGTTATTAAGTATTTATTAAAAAGAAAATGTTTACAAGCATACTTGAGCAAGGGATCAAAAAGAGATTGGTAAAATGCAAATCTCCTGTCCCTCTCTCTATGCATGCCTTATCAGATGTTAGAATATAGGACAGGCCCCTTTAGCTTAGGCAGTTACCAATCCCTACAAATTTCCATTACCTTGAAGATTTCTCCTGCTCTTTGGGACAGCACATGGTCAAAATGCCTGCATCCCCCAGACCTCAGCTAAGAGATCTACCGCTTCCAATGAACCCAGCACAAAAAAAGACTTCCTTCCTGTTGCAAGGAGTTTTTATCATGTTTCTCCTCCCACTGACCCAGTCATGCCAGGTCAAAAAGGCTTTTCCTGGAGGTCACCAGGATTTCCTTCCTGGAGTTTATCCTTGGAGTCTTTCTAGTCTAAAGTCCTCCAAACTGCTGTTCATTCTTGGAGAACAGGAAGAGTTTGACCCACTGATTATCTCTCCTGCTAGCTCTATTAGCATTTGTACAAAGGTGAGCCATATGTACATCTGGGGAGCCATTGACTGATTTCCTCCTTCTCAGCCTGTTCTCTCTCTGTGTGTGTGTGGGGGGCTTTTAAAATGCAAAGTGGAGGTTTGGCTCCATTCAAACCTCACAGGAAGAATGCATTTCTTCACAGCAACACTCAGATTTCTAACTTGCATTACAGTTGCAGAATTTCACCTGGCGTTCCACTGAATCCCTCCTTCATTCCAGTGTAGCTGGGAGAATGTCTAAAATTAACTCCAGATTTTTAATCCTTCATTGCATTACACTTGCAGAGTTTCATCCAGCATTCCATCGTATTCCTCCTTCATCCCCATTTCACAAGGAGAGTGTCTAAAATTAATTTCAGAACTGGAGAATGTGCGGTTTGCCTCAGTTGTCACTTCCTTCAGTTCATTGGTGTCTTTTCTCCTTTCTGCTCAAGGAAAGGACACACACACACATCGAGACGAAACGATTAAAGAAAGCAACCATACATAGGACAAGTGGAAACCCGCAATACTCTCAAGGGAATCCCATCTTTTATCCACGGCTCCCCCCAACACACACCATTGTTAGTGCTCCTAGGGAAACTCCCACAGCTCCCACCCACACCAACCACTTCCACCACCACCCCAGTGAGCCCGGCTGGCTCCCTATCTCTGCCCCCGAGCCCACTGTGTCACCCGCTCCCCCCTCCCTTCCAGTGCAGCTCCAGCTCCCCTCAGTGATCCCAGTGTGGCGTCCAGCCTCTGCTGCTGGGCCCACTGTGTCTTCTGCTTTCCTATGGCTGCTTTATCCATGGTTTGCTTGGCACGTGATGCAGTAATGCTTCCTCACACATAACATAAATCATGATTTGCAACCAGCCTCGGTTTGCAACCCTCCGGTACACCCAGGGCCATAGCCAGGATTTTTTTTTTACTTTGGGGGGCATTTAAATAAGTCGGGGCACCCACACACACACACACACACACACACTCCCAGGCTGTGTCAGGAGTGATGAGAGAGTAAAAGTTTTTTTTTTTTTTTTTAAGGACAAGAGAGACAGAGTCGAGGGGGCTGGCAGGCAAGGCAGGGTGCCAGTGTGGCCATGACACATGCAAAAAATAAAATAAAATAAACTGGAGCGATGGGAAGTTGGGAGGCCTGGGCGGTAAGTCAGGGGGCCTGGCCCCGAAATGCCCCGCTGTAGATACGGGCCTGAGTGCACCACAGATTCACATTTGGGTCTCAGCCAATCATTTAGGTATTGAGATAAAAAAATTTAATCATGGTTAAGCTAACTATCGTTAAGCGTGATTTCTCATTGGGCAACCTGTCCTTTAAGGAAATGTTTTTTTGGGAAAGAACGGGTTTGTTTTCCTGTTGGCCTGCAGCTAAATCATCCACAGGAAGTGCAAAGGCTGCTATTCTGGTAACAGAGAATCTCAGCACTTCTTTCAAGCAGGTTTATGGTACCTATGGGAAAAGAACTTGAAAGCAGAAAATCACATTTCAACACTGCTTACCACTTAATATGATTTGCAGTTTCCCCTGTCAGCATTAAAGGCAATTAGGTTCTATATGAAAATTCCATCACTAATTCAAAACATCATGTAGAAAGCAAGGTCATAATGGATAATTATGCATCTCTTGTGTGATGTAGACCATAAGAACACAACAGGTGCCTAGTGACCCATCTCATCCAGCATCCTCTTTTCACACAGTGGCCAACCAGTTGGCCTGGAAGGCCAACAAAGACTAACACCTCCCACTAATGCTGCCCCTAGCACTGCTACTCAGAGGTTTGCTGCCTCTGGACAGGGAAGTTCTCAGATGATATACTGAGAGGGGTTTCTTAACTTATATGTAGTGGACAAACTAGAACTTGGCACACATGGAATTCAGATTTTCTTGTTATGGGCTTCCAGGGTTCATTGAATGCGGCAAAACTGGATGTCCCTCAAATTAGGCCCATCAGTCTTTTCAGCAGAGTTCTCCCAGATGGTTTGTTTATTATTCATTGCTTTGTTTTCCAAATTTCTATTTTATTTTTTTTTTTCAGTTTTTGACCCACACTGTCTCCTCAAACAGAGGATTCAGGGCGGTTTGTAACATACACAAAATAGCATTGAAACTAAAAATAGATAATAAAACCCATAAGTACAAATAAATAGAATAAAACAGATTATCATTAATGCAACCTGTCTTCAGCTCAGGAACAAATCTGGACTACCAGCCATTTCACCCATTCTCTAAGTTAATTAATTAAATGCTGAGCAAGACAAGGCAGCCTTGCTTGCCTTACAGAGCCTTATTAGGTTCTGCAGGGCACAAAACTTCTCAGGGAGTTGGTTCCAGATGTCAGGGGCAGCCACTGAGAAGGCCCTTTCCTAGTGGATGACAAATGGGCTATTGGTGGAGACGGCACCTGCAGTAGGCCCCATGAAGACCAAAGTGGATGAGGGGTGGTCATTTTGGGAGAGGTGGTCCCAAACATATGAGGGTCCCAATCCCAGACCATTTAGTGCTTGATAGGTCAAAAGCAACACCTTGAATTGGCACTGGAAACTAATTGGGAGCCAGTGCAGTGCTGCAAGATTGGAGTTATATGAGATGACTGGGAAGACCCAGTCAGCTGTCTAGCCTCTGCATTCTGGACCAGTTGCAGTTTCTGAAACATCTTCAAGGGTAGCCCTATGTAGAGCGCATTATAGTAGTCTAATCTGAAGGTGACCATCATATGAATCACAGTGGCAAGATCTGAATAAGACACATAGGGAGCCAATCGGCAGTGAAACAGTTTCATACCACTGAATGAACCCATGAGAAGTACATGAAGCAGAGGGCACTTCCCCCTCAAAAATACCAAAGTTTAAAAAAAAATCTTGCAAATTAAGAAAGTAGAATGTCTCGTCTGCACACTATAATCACAGGATTTGGGGTTGGAGGTGGATGACAGGGTGGAATTATTTTATTGTGTTAACTTTCATTAAAATATTTTTGGACAGTAGTTATGTTGGTCTACAGTAGAAGAGCTAGATTTGAACCCAGTATCTGACAAAGGGAGCTTTGACTCTCAAAAACTCATACCCCAAAAAATCTTGTTGGTCTCTAAGGTGCTACTGGATCCATATCTATCTATCATCTATCTATCTATCTATCTATCTATCTATCTATCTATCTATCTATCTATCTATCTATCTATCATCTATCTACCTATCATCTATCTATCTATCATCCATCCATCCATCTTCTTCATTGTCATCATCATCATCTATCAATCAAACATCTGTCTGTCTGTCTATCCTTCCTTTTCTGTTGTCTAAGGACATGGCAGTAATCTGTCCATTCTATCTCCCGTTCCAGGTACTTGTTGCCATAGCAGGAAAAGACACAGGTGAGAGAACCAGCCCAGCGACCCCCTTTCCTAGGGCTCCAGAATGATCCTGGAGTTCTCCTGGAATTGCAGCTGGTCTCCAGCTGGCAGAGATCATTTCCTTCAAAGGAAATGGTGGCTTCAGAGGGCGGACTCTATTTCATCACATCCCTGCCAAGCTCCCTCCCCCAAGCAACAGCACCCCCCCAAAAAAAATTTCCAGCAGTTTCCCAAGTCAGATTTGGCAACCTGCATTGTTCCTTGTGAAAGGACCAGCCAGCAGGAGATAAGTACACCACCGTGATGCTGGGTTGGGGCCAGAGAGATCCAAGTACATGTTCATGCACGCACACACACGGTTTGCTATGAAACTTAGTGTGGAAACGTCTTTGGACAGTGCTGGCTCTTCGGCTTGGAAACGGAGACGAGCACAGCAACCCTAGAGTTGGATTTGACTGGCTTTCGAGCAAGGGAAACCTTTACCTTTACTATTAAGTACTGAGACGAGGCAGCTCTTTTCATAACAACATGCTTCTTAATTGAACTTCCGAACCAAAGAACCAGGCTCAACAGGAGCCAATTTATACTTCTAAAAACCACACCCACCTTAAACAACAACCTATACCAAGTAGGCAGCCGGAATCCTTCATTTGCACGAACTATATACAGCGTAACCAATGACACTGCAGCTATTGGGTTATAGTCAACGAATATGATTGGCCGTTACCAGTAACACAACCAATAGTCTTGAAGGCTTTTGGAGCCTTGCTCAGACTCAAGCTCCACCAGTACAGAACAGTGACCTTGGGGCAGTTGTTCTCCCTCAGCCTAGCCTTCTTCACAGGGTTGTCATGAGGATCTAATAAAGTAGTGGACACTCAGGTATGCAGCCCAAGGAATGCACTAAACAAACAAAAACAGCTCCCAGATCCTTGTGTTTCATCCCTAATTCTTGCTTGCTTATTTTACAGATCCAATGAAGAGGCACTAAGGGACTTTGGAGACAGCATGGGAAGAACAGTGTCCTGCCTGGAGTGCATAGCAGTAACCAGGGCTCTTTTTGTAGAAAAAGCCCAGCAGGAACTCATTAGCATAATAGGCCACACCCAACAGCAGGAACTCATTAGCATATTGGGCCACACCCCCGACAGCACAGCTCATTGCCACATTAGGCCACACCCCCATGTTACCAGAAGTGTGCTCATCCAGCCACACCCACCTTTTGCATCTTATTCTGTTTACCTTGTTTGTTGTCCAAACTCAGGGCTTTTTTGTAGCAGGAACTCCTTTGCATGTTAGGCCACACACGCCTAATGTAGCCCATCCTAATGAGTTTTTGCTCTTGGGTGTGGCCTATTATGCTAATGAGTTCCTGCTGGGCATGGCCAACTTGGGAGCCAGCTGGAACTCCGTTCCTGTGCGTTCCTGCCCAAAAATAGCCCTGGCAGTAACAATATGGTGCACTGAGTCTCTGGCTCAGCACAGTAGTTGAATGTCTGGGAGGTGGGGCCCCTCTGGAAGCCAGCTGTTGTTCCACTCTGGCCGCAGCAACTCTTCCTCTCCTTCCCAAATGGAGAAACCCCTTGCTTAGTTTCTGCCCACCCTCCGCTCCCTGCCCAGCCATTCATCTTGTCCCCTACCTGCTCCCACCACCTCTGCCTGCCCTCTCTTGCCTTCCTTCTGCATTGTGTTTTCACTATATTCAGTTAGTAGATTCGGATTGTGAATTAGTTATTAGAATGAGGGCGAGGAGAGACTGTCATTGGCTCCTAGATTAGGGGCGTGGCTGTTGAGGTACTGAACCAAGAACACAGGGAGCTGCCTCACACTGAATCAGGCCATTGGTCCATCAGGATTAGTCTCATCTACTGTCACTTGCAGCAGCTCCCCAGTGTCTCAGGCAGAGGTCTCTCACATCACCTACTCAGCCCTCTGAACAGGAGATGCCCGGCATTGCACCTGGGAACTTCTGCATGCTGAGGAGATGATCTACCACTGAGCCAGGGTCACTATCCAGAAAAAAAGCCGTAAATGCAAACAACAGTATGATTAGTGTCAGTTTCCTCTCCAGTTATGCTTAATCTTACAGAATTTACACAAGCCAGAAGGATGGGAGGTTTTGAGGTATGGTGGAAGGCTAGGTCTGTACGGTTTCTCGATTTTATACAGGACAAATCAATACTTTCCTGAGATGAGATGAAACACTAAGTAGGCTAAGGGAGAATATTTTTATTTATTTATTTTTTATATTTAAACTGTTATACAAAGTAAGCAACCATCTATAAACGTTTATAGATCACAGAAGGAACTAATCATTAAATCAGTCATCTGTACATAAGGGCTTGATTGACTGATGTATACTAGAGTGGATCCAACTTGCTTTTCTGATGATAAAAGAGGGAGGAAAAGGTCTCCTTTGACCACACGAAAAGGTTTTGGTTGGGATCATGGGGCCCACATGGACAAAAGCAATGTGAGACAGGAACAGTAGTAAGGAAAGAAGTTGAGAGAGATTGACTGGAAAAGCTAATTGGATCCACCCCTCTATCTTGGCTGGTCTAGAAATACAGAACATAATATACAGAGCAAGATGTGGGGAAAAGATCTATTACTAAGGATTCCATAAGGATTCTTATGTCTAAGCGACATAAGCATATTACGACTTTCTTTTGGAATATGGGGATTAGAAAGAATATTAGTCCTGTTAGACTGGTCAAAACTAATCACTCAGGTTTTATCCTCTGTTGGCATGTTTCAAGTGGGTACTCTCATTCATATATGGTGGCAATGCCTGATGGTAGAGATTTGGCTACAGATTTTTGAGACAATTAGAGAGATATCATATGATCCAAGGATGAATTTATTGGGCTTAGTACAGGATGATGTGGAATAAAGACAAGATTTGGGTTGATAATATCAAGATTTTTTATTGGAAAAAGAAAGTGGTAACAAATAAACATTAGCTACAGTACATAACTGGCTTGAGAATGTTGGATTGGAATGTTGATGGATAAATGGACAACTTTTTAGAAGCAGTTTTAGGAAAGAAGAGACTTTCCAGAAATGTATTTATTCAAAATTGGCAGCCATTTGTGTTATTTTGGGATAGATGAAATCAGATGAAGTTGTTCGCTTAGCAGTTTCATCACATGTAATGGAGGTAAGGATTATTGGTACGATGCAATGGGTTCTCTTGTATTAATTCTGCATGTGTCCCTCCCCCTTTGGTTTTGTACTTTTGGTCTGGTACAAATGATTGTATAAATAGGTTTTTTGCATTCTAAGTCTCAATAAAAATACTGATAAAAGCATTAGAGTTGCCACTTTGCCTCTCTCTAGTTCTGATCAGTATACCTTACTGGAACAGAGCAATGGTCTCCAGCATTCTTGCTCCAAGTGGGGGCCAGTGAGATGCACCTGAGAAACTTAGACGATAGCTGCCCTCTTTCTCTAGCACAGGTAACTGGAAGTATATACTTCCTGAGAACATTCCTTGCAAACAGCAGACATAAATAAATTGCAGAATTAGGATCTGGAACAGAATGGTGGACAGCAACTGTGAATTACCTTGAAATATTATGATCTAGAGTGCATTGATGGATCAGAACCAAAAAGGTTTGGACTCTGATTTCGGATAGTCAGATCAGACCAGGGACCCATCTTATCCATCCTCCTCCTTCATGCAGTAGCCAATTAGTTGTCATGGTGAGCCAACAAAAAGGGCATGGATGGAGTCCAAGACCCCACTCCTAGTGCTGGTGTTCAAAGATTTACTGCTTCTGGGTTTGGAAGTTCCCTTTCGATATCTTGGCAAGAGTTGACGAACCCATCCTCCATCAATGTGCCTTTTAAAGTCCTCTGTGCTATCACTGCATGCACTGGTGACGGATTCCGCAATTCAAGAACAACAGCCAAGAGATCTTTGAGTAATACAATAATGGAAGCAAAACATTTTTTGTTGTTGTTCAATCGCACAGTCGAGTCCGACTCTTCGCGACTCTATGGACCAGCTCCCGCCAGGCCCTCCTGTCTTCCGCCGCCCTCTGAAGTTGGCTCAATTTCATGTTTGTTGCATCGATGACACTGTCTAACCATCTCATCCTTTGCCGTCCCCGTCTTCTTTGACCTTCAATCTTTCCCAGCATCAGGGTCTTCTCCAGTGAGTGCTCTCTTCTCATTTGGTGGCCAAAGTATTTGAGCTTCACTTTCATTATCTGGCCTTAGCAAGTGTAAATATCTGATTAACAGAATTCTCATGGGATCCAGGATCTTACCTCAATGGCTACCTAACAAAAGAAGCCCACTTTTTCAGTGATATGGACATTCCCCCCAGCAAGTTAAACAAAAAACGGTTGCCATTCTGTTGAACAGCCAGATACCATAGCCAAGAACGAAGCAATTGCACCAACTCTAATTTCCTTATAAGAGTTACCAAACAAACAACAGCACATGGAAAAAATTCTCGTTCACACATGTGCTACAGGGACAAAGGCCTATTTTGCATGCATAGCTTACTGCAGAGTATGTGCAGAGTATCTGAGCAGTCAAGCTTTTAAGCTCGATTTAGGATTCAGTGTTCTGCCGTACACACCATTTCCCCCCCTCTGGGGTATTCTGTGCTTTTATTCTGCAGCTACATCCAAAAAAAAATCACAGTTTTTCTTAATTGGGGTAGGAACATCACTCGTGACATGTGGGGGTGGAAGGAGCACACAAAAGCATGCTTGCACAGAAAGAAAGACATCACATTAGTGGGTACCTGTGAGCATAAACAAGGGTAGAATCTCATCTGGATCAGCCACTTATTCCTCGCCATTTTGTGTCTTCTCCCATCCTTAGAGTCTTGTCTCTTTAGACCAGAAACACAAACATGATTCTCCATCTCCCATAATTTAATCATTGTACAGTCTCTGGCTTTTGGAACACTATACAAATAGTAAATATCGTACAAATGAATGTAAACCAAGGACCTGTGTAGCATGTACCGTTTCGCCAGCCAAGCAGAGCATCCACTGTTGCTTTGGTCCCTCTCCGCTTCAGAACTTTGGTTAATGTCCTCGCAGCCTGAGAAGTCTTTTACTTCCGGACACGGGCTGACACACTCCGAAACACCCGCATACTGCTGGACTTGATATATATACACACATACAAGTGGAGAAACACGTGCCCCGGTGACTCACACCCAGTCCCCAGTGCCAGGAAGTGGCAAGAGGAGGAAATGACTGGTGGGGCCCTTTCGTTCCCTCACAGCTACCCAGCACGCTGCACACCCGGTGCTGAAGAGGCCCCGCCATGAAGGTGAGTGACCCTTCTTTCTCCAGCACAAGACCACCCAACTCTCTCATCTAAGAATAGCTTCCACCCCCCCCCTTTCCTGTCTCTGGTATAATTGGCCAGCTGGGATAATTTTCCGCCAGGGATTAACCCATTGGACACGGTGACAGAAATCAGAGCCGCTGGCTCCAGGGAAATGAAAACCAGGTGTCCAAACTGAGAGCGGGATAGTGGGTCTGGGAGAGGGGTCTGGGATTGACGGAAGGCCCAGGCTGCAGTCTGGAGAGTAAAGTGGACTGATGTGCTGCCCTCTCAGGTATCTCTGGCCTGTCTCTTGCACTCCATCTTTGTTTCACTTCCAGAGTCTTTTTTCATTGCAGGAACTGGCAGATGCGTGTTGTAATTAAGGTGAAACCTCTCGGGCAGGATTGTGTGGGGTGACTGTTACTAAATACTTCAGTTTTAAGAGGAGAGCATGCTTTGGTGCCTGTGTGTGTGTGTGTGTGTGTGTGAGAGAGAGAGAGACAGACAGACAGACAGGGAGAGAAAGAGACTGAGGGATGAGAACAGAAAACAAAAGACCGCTTCTCAGTTACAGTGCTGCAGGTAGGAGGAGATTTGTTAATGGCAGTGATGTTGGGCCTTCGGTGGATTGGAAAGAATCCAGCAGGAGAGGCTTTGAAAAAGTAATTTGTCCTGGTAACGGGGAGGCGGAGAGAGAGGCCCTGTTAGGTGTTGGTAGCTCCAGCAGACTGCTTTGGAGGATGTGACCAGTCTGAACATTCAAAGCCTTGCCTTCTCCTCACATGGCTGCCTCATGAGTTCCACCTCTTTGGGAGTTGTCCTGCCTGCCACAATGTCTTCAGTTGAAGTCAAAGAGAAACAGCACTGTCGGTTGCTGGGGGAAATGCCAGTATCTTAGCTCCAGAGGATGAAACGGAAAGTACAGCTCTGCAGTCAATTGGATGTCTGTCATCTGTAGGGAACCTGAGATCTTAGAAGAACTTGAGAGTCAAAAATGCCAGTTAGGCTGATGGAATTGAAGGTCTACCACAGGCTTGGGCAACCTACCAGATTATGTACAGCAGGATATTTGGGCATATGTCTGTGTATTTATTCCTCAGAATTATATTACTAGTCACACTTACTCTCAGGTAAGTCCCATTTAATTTAGTGGGGGCTACTTCAGAGCAGGGTTGCAGGTCTCCCCAGCCACCAATGGGGGGTGGGGGTGGTAGGCAGTGTTCCCTCTAAGCTGAGTTAGTGTGAGCTAGCTCACAGTTTTTTAGCCTCCGGCTCATACATTTTTGTCTTAGCTCAGGAAGGGATGGCTCCAGAGCAACCTAACTTATGCAGTAGCCAAATTGCCTGCTCACAACTGTAATACCCGTAGCTCACAAAGTAGAATTTTTGCTCACAAGATTCCACAGCTTAGAGGGAGCATTGGTGGTAGGGATCCAGCTGCAGATTGGGAAACTCCTGGAGATTTGGGGAAGGAGCCTGGAGCAGACAGGGACCTCAGTGGGTACAGTGGAGTCCTCCCTCTGAAACATCCATTTTCCCCCAAGGGAACTGATCTCTGTAGTTTCAAGAGGAGTTGTAATTCTGGGGGATTCCAAGGTCCCAACTGGAGGTTAGCATCCCTTCTTTGAGTCATCTTGCCTAGGTTTGAGCTGCATACCATTTGAAGGGTAACCCAGTTCGGAGTTGCTCCAGTGTAAACCCGCTGGAAGTGGCATAATTCTGCATAGTATTGCACTATTTGTTTAGATTGCCTTTGAAGTGTAGGATATTCGGTCATTAAGAATGTGCACTGAAATTTCAGGTTCGGTTTGTCTTGCTCATTAAAAAAATTCATATGACACACATTTGGATTTTCTGTCGTATTTAGTTGCACTTTCTTTTCATTTCCCGCCTGTAACTTTATGCTTTCCCTCACCCAAGGAATCCGCTCTTCTCCGTAGGAGGAAACCTCCCAATTCTAGAGGAATTTATAATCGCCATTTGACAACTGGGTGGGGTGGGGGCTTCAAAAAGCCATCTAAAAAATGCTTAAAGTATGACTCATGATGAGTCTCTTGGGAGAAGAAATAGGCATATGTGGGAAAATGTCTGTAATGTTGTTTGAACTCACAGATGACAGCCCTCTGTAACTTGGGCTTTTTATGCTTAAGGCAAAAATTCTGTACCATCATGATAGACAGACAGACAGACAGACAGATATGGATGGGTGGATGGATGGATGGATGGATGGATGGATTGATGGATGGATGTATATACGGGTATGTATGTATAATGAGCCAGTGTGGTGTAGAGGTTAAGAGCAGTGGACTCTGATCTGGAGAACCAGGTTTGATTCCCCACTCCTCCTCTCCATGAGGCCTGCTGGGTGACCTTGGGCCAGTCACAGTTCTCTCAGAATCCTCTTAGCCCCACTTACCTCACGGTGCCTGTTGTGGGGAGAGGAAGGGAAGGCGATTGTAAGCTGTTTCGAAACTCCTTAAGACAGAGAAAAGCAGGGTATGAAAACGTATTCGTCTTCTTTTTCTTCCTAATTTATTTGTAATGTTTGTATATTTGCATAATTTATGCCAGTTTAATGAGTCATCACAGGGGAAAGGATTCTGAAGTTTTACCCTCCGCTATTGATAATCTTATTCATTCACTACTCTGGCTTCTGAAAGTTCAGTAAATATTACCCACAACCCTTTGTCCTTCCATAAGGGCTAGACTTTTTCAAATGAAATCTCTCGGGAAGTTGAATGATGCACATATAACCAAATACTGGATTGTTTCTTTGTTCCTGCAGCATCACAGTGTGTGTGTGGGGGAAGCCATTTAGTGAGATTCGGGGGGGGGTCACTTTCCCCCTAGTATAGAATTCCTTCGAGATGTTCAGCCAACCACTTCCTTGGCAGTAGCCTCAGGCTCCCAGGGGATGTTGGGAGGGGGGTACGTTCTGTACATGACTCAATGTTGTATTATTCAGACAGGCTTTTGGCAGATAACTCTAGAGTGTGGGATGTCGTATGGTGGAGGTATGGGCTGGTTCATTGACTGGCAATATCCTCTGTTGAATTTCTCTTGTTTTTGGTTTGGTTATGTTGTCTACTGGGAAGCCTTTATACACCACCTTGAGACACTGTGGTCAGTGGGATCTGTGGGGTATCTAGAGTTGTCAGCCTCCAGGTGTTGGCTGGAGATCTCCTGGGATTATGACTGATCTACGGGTGACAGAGATCAGTTCCCCTGGAGAGAAAATAGCCACCGTGGAAGGTGGACTCTATGGCATTATTCCTCACTGAAGTCCCTCCGCTCCCCAAACCCTGTCCTCCTCAGGGTCCACCCCCCCCCCAAATTTCCAGGTATTTCCCAACCTGGAGCTGGCAAGGTCTTGGTATTGACCTTTAAGGCCTTGAGTGGTCTAGGACCCATGTATCTTTGGAACTGCCTCATCTGGTATGTCCCCCGAAGAGCTTTATGCTCTGCTGAGGACAACATCTTGATGATCCCCGGCCCCAAAGACATCTGGCTGTCCTTGATCAGAGCCAGGGCTTTCTCAGCTCTGGCTCCCAACGGGTGGAACTCTCTGCCAAATGAAATCCATGCCCTGAGGAACCTGGGCCCCGTTCACACAGAGAATTTGCCATGGGAGAGCCACAAATGTCAAGCGGATTTTCGGTGCACGATCACACCGCAACATCTGGTAAGCGTAGTGCAACTCGTGACGTCCTGCCAAAAATGCGGAGTTAAAAAGTACCTTGGAAAGTGCACTAGTATCTGGAAAACGTGGGGCAGGGGTGGGCGTCTGATCGCGGGAGTGCTAGTATTCCGTGGCATCCAGCGCCCGTCCACGTCCCATCGCAAACCGGATGTTTTCATAAGCGCATGCGCACGAACATGACACTGAAAGCAGTACTGCTCCGCTTGTGTGATCGCGCCGCACCGCTTCTTTGCCACGCTGCAGCATTGCCGTGTGATCACCAGCTAACAGCCGAGGCATGGAGACTCGGGGGACCATGTGATCGGGCTACCGTGCTTTATTTTGCTCCAGGCAACCCGCCCGCCCCCCCCCCCCCCCGGCGCGCGCATTGTCTGGCCTGTGTGACCGGGGACCTGGTGAAGTTCTTCAGGGCCTGCAAGGCAGAGATGTTCTGCCAGGCTTTTGGTTGAGGACAGCAATGGTCGCCATCTTAGCTGACAACCCCCCCCCCCTTCATGCTTTCTCCCTACCTCTCCTGTCTGAAATCCAATGTATGAGCACAATTTTAAAAATGGTTCTAACAAGTGTTTTATTATATGTATTTTTTAATTATATATCTATTGTTGCTTATTGCTCAGAGCCCTGAGTACTCAGGGACTGGGCGAGTAATAAATCCAAATTGTAAATAAATATAAATAAACCGTAGGGATATATGTAGGGCCCAGCTGTATCATTTTTATTTGTTTCTTTTCCAGCCCTTTCCCATTCTGCTGCTTGCTCTGGTGAGCCTTGTAGCTGCTATGGATACACAAGGTAAGATGCTGCCTCCTCATGCTCTTGTCCAGGGCCAGCTGGACCCTGGGAGGGATGGCTGCCAGTGGGGCCCACGCATCTCCCTTGCCCTGTCTGCATGCTGTTAAGTCGCTTGCTTAACAAAGAAGTTGGAAAGTGATTCAGCAAGAACACAACTTTATTCTTCAACTTGAACACAACTCCAACACGGATCAACATCTGATAGCCAGAACAGAACAGTTCAGCTTTTACATTGCGGTTGTCCTGCTTTTAAACTCTCCTGGTTAATGTAGCCACACCCATTGTACAAATACCAACCAATACGGTTGTTCATATAAGGACCAATCACGGACGTTCCCACTCAGGGAACATGCTGTAAGGTGATTGGCTAGGTGCTTCCTGGGCTAGCAATGCGATTGGATGGATTTGGATCCTAGCCCAGGACGAAGCTCAACATGGCGAGTCAATTAGATGTTTCACATACATCATACATTACACATGCCCTTCCCCACCTGTTTACTTGAAGTGCTCTGCCACCCATGCTCACAGTTGCCCAGCATCACTGGGGAAAGACATGTGGTGCACAGAGGTGATGCTGCTGGTGGCCATGGCAGCAGCCCTCCCAGCTGCAGGCACTGGCCAGTGCAGTTGGGGAATGGGGGTACAGGTGGTGTGGGGAACTGAGCATGGGCAGTGAGAGGGTTTATAAGTGAGAGAAGGTACAAGGCACACAGGTGGGGGGGGGCTTGTGGTAGGCAGATAGGGACCCTCTGGGCACCGTCTTCCCAGGGCCCCTCAAAACCTGGAACCGATCCTGGTCGTGTCCCAGGTATGTGGGTCCACTTGGACGTCTAGTGATAGTCAATTAGCCTCCTCATGTTCTCTGTGGGCTTCAGTCTCTTGCCTGTCTCTTAGCAGATGAAGAAGCTAAGATCAGTGATCCCCAAAGTGATGGCACAGGGGCACCATGACAGTCAGTTGTTCATTTGTGGTCACAGACTGACGGTATAAAACATAGTTTGAATTCAGGAGGACCTTTAAGACCAACAAAGTTTCATTCTAGATATTCTATTCTTTGTTGGTCTTAAAGGGGCCACTGGACTCAAACTTTGTTCTGCTGCTTCAAACCAACATGGCTACCCACCGGGGTATTTTATTTTATTAATGAGAGCCAGTTTGGTGTTGTGGTTAAGTACGCGGACTCTAATCTGGGAGAACAGGGTTTGATTCCCCACTCCTCCACTTGCACCTGCTGATGTGACCTTGGGTCAGTCACAACCTCTGGCACAGCTGTCCTTGAAAGAGAGCAGTCTCTGTCAGAGTTCTCTCAGCCCCACCTACCTCACAGGGTGTCTGTTGTGTGGAGGGGAAGGGAAAGGAGTTTGTAAGCCGCTCTGAGACTCCTTTGGGTAGTGAAGGGCGGGGTATAAATCTAATCTCCTCCTCCTCCTCCTCCTCCTCCTCCTCCTCCTCCTCCTCTTCCTCTTCTTCTTCTTCATTGAACTTATGAATCGCCCACCCTGCAGAGCAGGCTCTGGGTGACGGACAACACGTTAAAACATTTAAAACACAATTCACATATAATTGTATATATAAAACTTATACATTAACAAATATATTTACAGGAAACCAATGCATAATTAATATACAAATAGCATATCTATTTCATTAGACTAGCACCAAACCACAGTAGACACTTAACAGCTGTTCAGAATCTAGCAACTCTATCTGTCATCATTCCAGGCTCAAGGTCTGCTAGAAGAAGGGAGGGATACCATCCCTCTAATCTCCCAGAGTTTTTTTTTGGGGGGGGTTGTTTGTTTTTTGGAGGATAGGAGGGATGAATACATATCTGAAATCATCGTAAAAGGGGTGATGCAACAGAACATGGTACCCACTGTATTTCTTGGTGCCCACTTGATTCTTCCACAAAGTACCTCTTTCCCAAAGCAAAAAGCCAATCCTGGCTTTCCTATATCTCACTGAAGTAGAAGATCCCAGGATATATCACCATTGAGTCTGCAGAGAGTGCCTGTTTGAAAAATAGTTGCCCCCATCATTGAGCTAGGCTTGGAAACTGACAGCATGTCCCGCTTGGCGGCCATTTTGTGGTGCTGCCCACTACCTTCCTCAAAATCCCAGCAGTGCCTCGTTTGGGGAGCCCTTGGGACGAGGCACAGCATGTTTTCTTCAAGCATTTATCTTATTTTATTTAAAACCTTGATTAGCTGCCTTTCCCTCTTGTGGAACTCGAGGCAGCTTACGATATAAATAAAACATTCTAAAAACACAATAAAAACCACAGCTATAAAACCCATAAGAGTCCAAGGTTAATAACTCCAATTGGGACTGCCAACAATGACAGCTGTAATCAATTCAAGATATGGTACTGAATGAAACTGTCTTCAACTGCCTTCTGAAGGCTGACGATGAGGGGGGCCAGGTGCACCTCCCTGGGGGAGGTTGTTCCATAATTGTGGGGCTGCCACAAAAAAGGCCCACCAAACAAGAGTCTTCAATTGGTGGAACAGTCAGGAGGGCATCTCCCTGCAATCTTAATTCCCAGGCATAAATTGGGTTATGAGATCTGGGTATGAGAGCCTGCAATTGCCATAGAAACAGGGGTCATTTCCTGCGGGAGTGCACAAGAGCGGAGCTCCGGCAGTAAGGAGCCCAGGGGGTGGGCACATGCAACAAGCCCCGCCCCCTGCTCCCAGCAGCCCTCAGAGCAAGAAGCAGCCAGGTAAGCTGCAGAGCCCCCCCCCCAGCCCACCTTCAGGTACAAGCTCTCCCTCCTCTGTGAGGGCAGAACTGCACGTTCCCCCACCCCCCAATAGCTAGCAATCCAAAACAGTCCAGTGGAGCCAGAAGGTGTTGCCTTCTGACACACTTTCGGTGATGTAAGAGGGTGTGGCATATGCAAATAAGTTTGCTAATAAGTTATGCTAATGAGCTCCTGCACCTCTTTTCCAGCCCCCTGCATAGAAATGTCCCTTGATTAGAATGGTTGTCATTTGTCATTTTGGCAGGTTGGGTGGGACGAGGATCTCCAGAACTGTGTGTGTATTTTAGATCTTTACATAGATTATGTCAAGATGTGAAGGGAGGGGGGGAACCCTCACAGGAAACTAAATATTATGATTATTAATACAAAAAAAGACATCTTGGAAAACTAGCAAAGGAAATATTACAGTAAAACATTTTATCAGCAATGAACAGAAAACCTCCTCAAGGAAGGCAAAACATATGCTGGCCTTCTCAAGAATTCAAAAACGCATTGATGACTGTTCCACAGCCTGATTCTCCATATGTTGTGGAGGCAGAGTGCCAGATCCTGAGAATTTTATCTCAGTGCCTAGCTGTGGAGGCGATAAAGGCTAGGAGCTGTAGTAGCCTCTGGAGATGGAAAAAAAAAGGAAAGGAGCTGTAGTAACTCCATGCCACGCCCAACTGCACATGCTGACCCTGAAAGCCTTGCTCAAAAACAGGTGAAGGCTCAGAACAAACTAGCTGTTATTCATTTATTGATAGCCAGCCTTTCTTCCAAAGTAGTTTATATGGGGTTCCTACTTAAACAGGAACTAGATTGGATCTCTTCCTTCTGCTGATGAATATTGACATTCTCAGCCCATTCTCTTCTGTGGGAGAGAGTACATGAACCAGAAGACGTGGGAACAAGTCTGGAACCCTTGGGACAGTAGGGGGTTAACAGCATTTGGGCCAAGAGAATGTTTTGTGCCCCCTTGGATCATATTCCTGATTTTGTCCTTTGTAGTTTCTTAAGTAGGTTAAGAGGAGCATTTCATTTCTGTGGAAGAAAATAAAAGAGGTTTCAGAGAGGTACATGGGTATCTTGAATACATACCAGACACAAGCTTGAGGAAGGGAGAAATTTGGGTTTCCACCTCAACCATTTTTCCTCACTGTGGCCTCCTAACCTTCTCCAACAGAAATTAGTCAGAAACTATTCACATTTAAGAACAAAAAAACAAAATCAAAAGTCAATAAAGCCTTTCCTACTTGCTAGTCATTCAATGAAAGTGTTTTAAACTACAAAATTATTGTTACAGATTCAGAAACGACAGCCGTGAACCCTGGATGGGAGGAGAATGTGACAACTACCACCTCGGAGTCCTCGGTTTCCATAGATGAGTCCACTACTTTGCAAACGATACCTGGTCAGTTCAGTTTGTCTGACTTGTAATTCCTGAACTTCCCCATAGGAGGCAGTGTATTGACCACAGGCATGAAAGTTCATAAGAATTAAAGCCAGATGGGAGCTAGACCCAGTGTGATGTAGGGGCTAGTGTGGGGATGGACTGTGGTTGGGGGAGGGGCTGTGGCTCAGTGGAAGCACCTCTGCTTGGCGTACAGAAGGTTCAGTCCCCAGCATATCTAGGACCCTGCAGTACATGATATGAAAGACCTCTGTCTGAGACCAGTGGATAGCCATTGCCGATCAGAGTAGATAATACTGACCCTTTTGGCTTTTAGCCATTTCAGGTTAAATTGTTCTTCTGTTGGTATGAAGAAAAAAGCTGACTTAACCCCCAAATGTATGAAATTGTAATGTGATTGCATGTAAAGTTGGAAAACTTAAAATAAATTCTTAAAAAAAAAAATACTGACCCTGATGGACTGATGGTCTGATTCAATATAAGACACCTTCATATGTGTTGGATTAGGATCTGGGAGACCTTCCTTTAAATCCCCATTCTTCCCTGAAGCTGTCCAGGTGACATATGGAGTCATAGAATCATAGAATCGCAGAGCTGGAAGGGGCCATACAGGCCATCTAGTCCAGCCCCCTGCCCAATGCAGGATCAGCCTAGAGCATCCCTGACAAGTGTTTGTCCAGCCCCTGCTTAAAGACTGACAGTGAGGGGGAGCTCACCACCTCCCTAGGCAGCTGATTCCTCTGCTGCACAACGCTTACTGTGAAAACGTTTTTCCTAATATCCAGTCGATGCCTTCCCATCCTTAATTTAAACCCATTACAGTGAGTCCTCTCCCCTGCTGCCCACAGGAACAGCTCCCCACCCTCCTGCTGCCTGATTATCAGCCCCTGGGTCTTTCAAAGTCAGTATCGTCTACTCAGACAGGCTGTGAGTCTCCAGGATTCTCAGTTCTACACTACCTGCCTGGGTTATTGCATGGAAATATTAGGGAAGGACGGGGCATGTCATCAGCTCCATGTGAGATGGGCGGGATTAAAAATGTATTGGATAGATACCAGGCAGCCAGTTTGGGGGGCGGGAGTCCTGACTGCTGCCAAGCAAGGTGGGGAGGAAGTATGGGGTTGGCCATATTTAACCCTTCATCAGTTTACTCTGTTGTCCCTGCGACCCCCTCCTTCCTACTACTTTCCCATGTGATACTGAAAACACTATCTGGTTACACTGTGGGTGGGTGGGGGGAAGAGGCTAGGATGCCTCTGAACCCCGAGCAGAGGGAAGGGTTAAGGACCTCCTTTTTGCCCTCTCTGCTGGAAGTCTCCCACCCCATCCCCTTCTGTTTTGCACCTGGGTTCCCAGACCTGTGTCTATGTTTGAACATTTGGTTCTACCTGTCATAAGAACATAAGAGACGCCAATGTTGAATCAGGCCAAAGGCCCACCCAGTCCAACACTCTGTGTCACACAGTGGCCAGAGATACCAGGTGCCATCAGGAGGTCCACCAGTGGGGCCAGTGTCAAGATCATGCTGGTTGGTGAGAAGTGCTGTCAGCTCACAGCCAGCTTATGGTGACCCTGTAGAGGTTTCAAGACAAGAAACAAAGAGAGGTGGTGTTCTATTGTCTGCCTCTGCATAGCAACCTTGGAGTTCCTTAGTGGACTCCCATCCAAATGCTAACCATGGCTGATCCTGGCTTCCAAGACTGATGAAACTGGGCAAGCCTGGGCCATTCAGGTCAGGGCCAATATCATGCTAGGGGACCTGGAAACAAAAACAGATAAAGTTCTGGAACTTCTAGTCATAGAGTACAAGAGGGAATTTCTGCAGGTATTAGCTCTACACGACAAACTTCCTTGGCCAAAATCCCTCTGCAGCTACTAACAACACTAGAGTCTTCCCTTCTGGTCCTGCTTCGAACAAGACTACTCACTTCAAAAAGGATGTGGACAGAATGCAGCAGGTGCAGAGGAGAGCATTGAGGATGATTGGGGGCCTGGAGACCAAGCCCTATGAGGAAAGGCCGAGGGACTTGGGAATGTTCAGTCTGGAGGAGGCTGAGGGGGGACATGACGGCTCTCTTGAAGTATGTGAAGGGCGGTCACTTAGAGCAGGGCAGGAAGCTGTTCCTGTGGGCAGCACAGGGTAGGACTCGCAATAATGGGTATAAATTAAGGGTGGGAAGGTACCGGCTGGATATTAGGAAAAACTTTTTTACAGTAAGAGTTATTCAACAGTGGAATCAGCTGCCTAGGGAGGTGGTGAGCTCCTCCTCACTGTCAGTATTTAAGCAGGGGCTGGACAAACACTTGTCAGGGATGCTCTAGGCTGATCCTGCATTGGGCAGGGGGCTGGACTAGATGGCCTGTATGGCCCCTTCCCACTCTGTGACTCTATGATTCTATAGTGCATCCGTCCCTGGATGGCAGATGGCGAAGCCTACCTCATCTTCCTAACCTAATCTTTATCCTTTGTTTCCTGGCCTTATACAGCAGAGGATTCAAAGAATATAAGTGCAGCACCAAGCTCCAGAAGCCTCCTACCTGAAGAGGACAGAACAACAACAGGTATGTGACTAGGGGTGCCACGACCACTCAGTGGAGGTGGGAGTCCCCTGCTGTCAGGCCCCACCACCCCGCCAATCAGCAGTCCAGCAGGGGAGACTTACCCAGAAAAAGAGTCGGCCCCAGTTGATGTTGCAGCGATGTGTCTATATCACTTCCGACATGATCCAGAAGTGATGTCATCACATTGCCCCGATGTTGCTGTGTGATGACATCACTTCTGGGTCATGTTGGAAGTGACCTAGAAATGTTGCTGCAACGTCAGCTGGGCCTCCCTGCTCCTCCCAGTAAGTCCCCCCCCCAGTCCCATGTTGGTTGGCAGGAGGGGCCTGGCAGCCCTATTTATGACAGAGAGACACCTCCATGATACATTTATGGGCAAGATGAACCCAACATCCAGAACTTCTACCAGCAGAAGAGGGCAGTGGACATTTTGTCTGCTTTGTTGAAAGACAGTTAAGGATACCAAGGGCTAGGAAGCCGGGCCTAAATCTGACTAAGGGAAAGATTGATGGAACAAGTCAGCCCCAGAATCAGTGCCTAACAACGTGATGGGTCTGATCAAGTGAGCTTCAAGGATGGGCGTTTCTCAGTGTGCATTCTCATGCTGCAAAAGACTTTAAATGTCTTGCGAAAAAGCAAGCCAAGAGTTACAAGATCTGGGCAACCTTCCAAGTGGGATCTGTAATGTATTGAAACGTCTTACATGAATCGCCGCATTGACTCCCCATGTTAAGCTCGAGCCAGAGGAAGGCTCCTTCGAGCTAACGTGCTATTGGTCGTTCCTCAACAACGACCAATCAGAACTGCACCTAGTCCCTGCGAGGGAAGTACTCTCATTGGACTTTATCCACTCAACCTCATTGGTTGTTTATTGTACAGAGGCATGGGTACGTTAGCCCGGGAATGTTTAAAAGGTGCCTAGCTCCCAATGTTAAGTTGTTCTGGTTATGACTTTTTCAAGCGCTTGTTCGTACCTTCAATAAAGCTGTTCACTTTTGCTGAAATCACTCTCTGGATCTTTGTTAGCGGCAATCTAACAGGATCCCCCACTTCCTGGTGCTCCTTTCCGCCACTGGCCAGCAGGGGAAACCCCACCCCCGAACAGCCACATTGTGTGGGACATCCTCGACAAGATGACGTCACGTGGACGTGACAGTCATCATCACACCAGGGATGTCGCATAGCAATGCTCTGCCTTTGGGGCAAAACTCTATGGTTTGAGGGCAATTTTACCACAGAGTTTTGCCCTCAAACCAGAGCGTCACTGTGTGACATCCCTGATGTCCCTGCCCCTTCCAGGAATGGGAATGCCCCCCAAATACCCCCACCAGTGAGAAGGTAGGACCTGGCAACCACAA
>NW_015165275.1:479011-484011 GCF_001447785.1 Gekko japonicus | reverse complement strand
ATTTCCAAATGGAGTGTCAAACACAACCTGCACGCCCTAATAGACATACCTGTAACATCCAACGTCTTTAGACATTTTTAAATTTGTCTTAGAATGTCTTTAGTTTCTGTATTCTTAATCATATCATTTGTTATTCCTAGGCATTTCATTTTCGGGTCCCCAGTCATAACAAACCAAGGGTTGCTGAGGCTATTTATGAATACATGTGCATGTATTATGCAGGAATATATTCAGTTCAATGCATTAGCATTGGTCATGATTTACAAGCTTGAATCTGATGTTTGAAGTCTAGGTGGTCAGTTCCCCTGTGCCAGAGGCTTCTTTTCCTGTTAAAAAAAGGGTAGATATGTGAGCCCTGCCCTGCCCACTACAGAGGACAGGATATCAAAGTCCTGGCACTGGATTAGGGGAACATTCTGCCAAGAACAAAGTTTCGCTGGTTTAAAGTTGAGCCTCTTGTTGGTAAAAAAAAAAAAAAGTCTGGTTTGTTGACAAGTCAAGTATTGTCAGTTATTGCCAAAAAAGGTGAGGTGTTTTTTTAAAAAAATATTAACTTTATTAGAACCACAAAAGGATGCTTTAATCAGTAACAAGTTTGAGATTTACGCTAATTAAAAAAGACTAATTAGTTAACAATGGTTGTGAAATGGGTTTTTTTTTTAAAAAAAATGAATAAATGGAAGTGTTAACAATGTTAATTAAGATTTCTATAAATGTAGACAAATTATTGAAAAGGTCTCCTTGGTGTTTGCCCCCAAATACCAACCAGCCGTCATGTGTTTTTAAATAATGAGATTAAATCAGAAATAAACCAAAATAAAAGCAGCTGTTGCTAGCGAATAACACCATAATGAAATGAAAATAAAAATGTCCACCTACACATAGATATTCCTGGTTTCGTGAACTATCTGAAAATATATCCAAGTGGGTAGCCAATTTGATCTGAAGCAGTAAAACAAAACTTAAGTCCAGTGGCACCTTTAAGACCAACAAAGTTTTATTCAAGATATAAGCTTTCGTGTGCGAGCACACCGTACATGAAGAAGTGTGCTTGCACATCAAAACTTATACCTAGAATTGTTGGTCTTAAAGGTGCCACAGGACTCAACTTTTGTTCTATCTGAAAAATATGTGTGTGTAAATTGCCATCGAGTTGCAGCCAAGTTATGGTGAGTCCACAAGAGGCAAAGAGGGGTGGTTTGCCATTGCCTGCCTCTACATAGCAACCCTGGACTTCCTTGATGGTCTCCCATCCAAGTACTAATCAGGACCAACCTCTCTTAGCTTCTCAAGATATGATGAGACCAGTCAACTGAGCTATCCAGGTCAGAGTATTTGACCAGTCAATTTGCTAGTATGCCAACCAGGGCTATTTTTGGGCAGGAACGCACAGGAACGGAGTTCCGGCTGGCTCTTGAGTTGGCCACGCCCAGCAGGAACTCATTAGCATAATAGGCCACACCCAACAGCAGAAACCCATTAGGATTGGCTACATTAGGGGTGTGTGGCCTAACATGCAAAGGGGTTCCTTCTACAAAAAGAGCCCTGGACTCACCGTTTTGACAACAAACAAGGTCAACAGAATAAGAAGCAAAAGGTGGGTGTGGCTGGATAACCACACTTCTGGTAACATGGGGGTGCGGCCTAATGTGCTAATGAGCTGTGCTGTCAGGGGTGTGGCCCAATATGCTAATGAGTTCCTGCTGTTGGGTGTAGCCTATTATGCTAATGAGTTCCTGCTGGGCTTTTTCTACAAAAAGAGCCCTGATGCCAACTGTTTACTGGGCTAATTTTTCTCTGATTGTGCAATAATTACTTCAAGTAGAGAGAATCTAAGACCACCTTCTACAGAACAATCTTGCTCAAGACAAATAACATTTCCAGACAATCAGTGGAGATTTGACATCATCATCACTGCCAACAATGCAATTTTTGGTTTCTCAGCCTACTGCAGCTTTGGTCAAACTGGTTTTGTGTTTGACGCTTCTGAAGCTGAAAAGGATTTCTCCTCTCCAAAAGGGAGACCAAGACACATCCAGTGGATATGCCCAGAACTAGTGCAGGAGCCCACAAAGTCTTTGGAGCCTCGGGTTACCTTCATTGTAATATCTGCAATTGTATGAAAGTGGTTTATACTCCCTCTCTTCTCTGAATGCTAAGGATGAATGGGTAAGAACGCACATGCATAGGTGACCTTTGAAAAAGAATGGAGTGTGAGGTTTCCAGCCATCCCACATACGTAGTTTAAAGTCTATTTAAAAAAACAAGCAGGCTTTATTCGCCTACATTCATTTAGCCATGGTGGTGGCAAGACTAGCCTAGGCTAGCCTGACATCATCAGATCTCCAAAGCTAAGCAGGCTCAGCCCTGATTAGTACTTGGATGGGAGACCACCAAGGAAGTCCAGGGTTGCTCTACAGAAGCTGGCAATAGTTTTCGCTGCCAGTGGGGGGGGGGGCTCCCGATTCTTCCTTGAGTTCTTCTGGTTCACCCAGAAGTGACGTCATCGTGTTTCCAACGTTGGGAGCAATGCTCTAGGTTTTGGGCAAAACTCTATGGGTTTTTTGGCCTCAAAACCATAGAGTTTTGCCCCAAAGCTGGAGTGTCACCCCCAACAGCTGAAACACGATGGCGTACCTTCCAGGTGACACCATCATGCTGGCGCCGAAGGTGCCAGGAGGGGGTTTCTCGGGGGTGGATTGGGGCCCCCAAAATCAGGAGATCCCCTGGCCCCACCGGAGGAATGACAACCCTAGCTGGAAATGGCAAACCACCTCCGTTCCTCTCTTGCCCTGAAAACCCCACAAGGTCGCCATAAGTCAGCTGTGACCTGAAGGCACTCTCCATCGCCACACAGCCCCTCTGTGTGTACCAACCACGTTCCCTTTCTTTGACTTTGCAGTGGCATCTACCATCGAAGCGATCACAACTGAAGGCAGCAGTACGAGTAGTACCAGCAGCAGGGGGAGATCCTTGAATACCAGACGTGAGTATACGGATCCACCCCTCGGGCTTGGGGCCACCAATATCAAGACCAGGCTGAATAAGCAAATGGTCCCTTGTGGCTAGGGTTGCCAAGTCCAAAAAACTCCGGGAGCTGTCTCCGGATGTGCGCACGCGCTGCCAGCACATCACAGGAAGTGACACAAGACGTTGACCACGTTGAGGGCATGGCCCCAATCGTCGGAGGGAAAACCATAGAGTTTTCCCTCCGATGATCCGGGCTACGCCCCCAATGTGGTCGACGTGGTTGTGTCACCTCTGGTGACGCAGCCACGCTGCGCTTCGGGGGGCGGAGTTCCCCCTGGTGACCGATTCCGCAGTGGCGGAAATCGGTCCTCTAAAGTGGGGGTTTACCCGCCCCCCGGTCCCACTTGGCAGCCCTACTTGTGGCTCCGGTCTAAGTGATCAGGTGGTTTGTGTTTTGTTTTTTTTCTTCCCCAGAACGCTCCTCAGTTGTCAAGCTGGACAAGGAAGAAGGTAAATAGAAGCCTGGGGAAAGGGGGGCAAGGAACTGTTGCTTGCTTGAGACCTTTGCGTTGGAGGCGTTTGCAGATAGCATGTCACAGGGATGTGAGGCCCTGTGCTCAAAATGCAGACATGCTACAAAAGGCCTTTCTCTCTCTTTCCACAGATATTAAACATCATAAAGATGAAAATTTTGAATACGGTAAGTCCCAAACTGGAAGCAGTTCTTTCTTTCAGAGAGTCACAAGGTGCTTGAAAGAGGAGCGTCCACCTATCTCGCTTTCACCTCTGGCGACCCGGCTTCCTGCACTGGTACAAAAACCAGCCTAACACCAATGGTCTACCTAGCTCAGCAATGTCCACTCTGACAGCTGCCCTTCCAGGTCTGGGGCCAGTGAAGAGCCTTTGACAGCCTGAGTGCTCGAGACCAGAGGTTGTTTTGTAGAAAAAGAGCTAGGGGAACTCATTAGCATAACTCATTAGCATATGCCACACCCCTGACATCACCGGAAGTGTGTCATAAGGCCACACCCCCTGACATCACCGGAAGTGGGTCATAAGGCCACACACCCCGCCCCCAACGGTCCTGGCCACCGGCCTTGCAGTTCCACTGCCGAGCCCCATGAGGGGCCCGGCGGTGGACCTGCAAGGCCGGCGGGAGTGCGAGGAAGCCCCGCGAAGGCCCTCCCTGGCCCCAGGCAGGCAGGGGTGGGGAGAGGCAGGGAGGAAGCAACTTACCCTCCCTCTTCTCCTGCCTCCTCCTGGCTGAGTGAGGGCCGGAAGCGGAGCGGCCGGAAGCAGGGGGGTGGGGGGTTTCGTCATGTGCTCTGCCCCCCGTACCTCACCCGGGGGAACTGCGATCCCCCCCAAAATGACCTCTGCTCGAGACCCTTTCAACTAGGCAGGCCGGGGACTGAGCCCGGGACCCTCCGTATTCAAAGTAAGGGCTCTTCCACTGAGCCGCAGCCCTTCTCCAAATGTGCTTGACCCAAGACAGAGGGAAAACAAAAGAAATGTGTGTGCACCCAGGGGTCATTTCGTAGAAAAAAAGGTGCAGCAGCTCATTAGCATAAATTATTAGCATAACTTATTTGCATATGCCATACCCCCTGACATCACCAGAAGTGTGTCAGAAGGCAACACCCACCGCTCCACTGTTTTTTTTCTCTTTCCATCTTCCAAAATGTTTGTCTTCAATCTAGGATTGCCAGGTCCCCCCTGGCCACTAACAGGGGATGGGGAGGTAGGGTTGCCAGCTCCAGGCCGGGAAACGCCTGGAGATTTGAGGGTGGAGCCTGGGGAGGGCAGAGACCTCAGTGGGGTGCAGTGCCATAGAGCCCACGCTCCAGAGCATCCATTTTCTCCAGGGGAACAGATGTCTATATTCCAGAGATGGGCTGTAATTCTGGAGGATCCCCGGGTCCCACCTGGAGGCTGGCAACCCTACTTCAGTCCCAGATGTTGCCCCAGCCACCAGCACCCCCTCATCTCCCTCCATGTCCTTGGATGCTTGAACTCAATGCTTGTTTTCC